>NC_036645.1:3180658-3370228 GCF_002806865.2 Cucurbita pepo subsp. pepo | reverse complement strand
GTTAACTCAAACATGCATGCTTGCCACATAATCCCAAACATTTGAGTGGAATTTTAAGTGTCAAAATTTGGTGATCTCAAGTTTGCATGAACATGCAAACTTGACTCTTTAAATAGAGTGATCATGATACTTGGAATGGATTTTTCATCTTGATGAAAAACCTCTCAAAAACACTCTCTTCCATCTTTACAAAATCCCTCAAGTCTAGTCACTCACCGGATTCCACAATCTCGTTCTAAGGCCGGAGAATAGTGGAAAAGACACTAGTGGTGGTTCGAAACCGGTTCGTGAGGCAAAAAGAGTTTGAACTACAAAAGGTTAGTATTTAAACTCATTAAGTTTTAATAGTTATGAACATGCTAGTCATTTACAATAATTGATGTTCTAAAAGTGCCTAAGATCTAAATTGCTTCCGCATGTGTTATAGTAACACTATCACCCTGGACCTGTGGCCTAAGTGAGCTACTCTGTGGCACATACGTATGTCACAGTGTAGGCGAGCGTGTCGAGACGAGTGTCTCGGGCGACTTCCTTTGAAATGGGTTTTGAAGGACAATACCGGACGGCACGGGTGTGCCGGTATTGTGCCCCAGCCCGCTTTTTGGAGGTTGCTACATATACCCGCTATCCGGTACGGAATCCATAAACGACTCGGTATGGGCACAGGAGGGCCAATGCCTCAATAGAACCCAATGGATGGATGTTCGAGAAGTCCCGATGAGATGAACGACACGCGGGCCCATTCTCGATGGCATGACCGTGCGAGTTATGATGACCAACGACATCCCAAAACTCGGGATGACGTCAAGACATATGGACCTCGTCGATGGGGATCGAGATGACAAGATGAGGCCTTAGCCCGAGCAGAGGCAAGGTCGTGTGTAGTTGAACAAGCTTGGATTTTGCACAAGCGATGTTCGATTGGCGAAGACAAAGCTCGCCTAAGGTCCGACGAAGCCACAAAGCCGGGGTGAAAAATATATACGGGGTTTAATTTTCCTTAAGGCTAGTCGAGAGCGTGTCATGATCACGACGCCGAAAAAATGTAAGACCGTGACACCATGGATTGGTGATCATTTGCATAATGTCCATGGATAAGTTGGGTATGTTTTGAATTAATGTAAAATTTATGTTGTCAATGGTTCGAATTACTCAAAGCGGTCTGTTACATTACCATACCATTCATGATGTTAAGCTCTAACTACAAATCTCAGCTTCAGACAAAGACAACATGTGTAAGAATAAAGAGGGCAAATGTGAACAATCTTTCAAACTTGCACACCTAACATTAAAAATCTAACATCCTTGGATATATTTTGAATAGGATCATAACTGATGCACTCACTTTAATCACTTGTTCCAACCTCTTTTGTTAGAAGGACTAGCTATTCCCAACTCTTTGCATTGTTGTTCATCTGGATGCAGGCTTCCGGGGACAGCCCCGAACGCTCGTCGAGACCCCTCGAACCCAAGAGTCACATGATGTATATATGCTGATGCATCATCAAACTTTCTACCAAGCTGCAATGACATAGATAGAAACTTTTTGGAACGAGTTCTTTGAGGTTTCTTTGCAAGTGGCTGGTCGAGTTCAGCAGCGGTTAGGAAACGTTCTGTTGCAGCCTCCCACGAGAGCTCGTGCATTTGCGCATTGGTCAGCGGCTCGGGTTCTTCAGTCAGTGCTTTGAAAATTCCCCTAACAAAGGCATCACTTTTGTCACAGAGAAAGCAGTTTGGGAATTGCCTGAAGAACTCATTTGAGGGATGATCAGCACATACAACGAATTTGCCCATTGCCAATGCTTCAGCTGTGGTGGTGCAAACAACGTCTGTGGTGCTTGGATTCACAAACACTTTGTAACTGAAAAAAGAAACAGGAAAAAACTCAAAACCAGCCAATGGATAGACATTATTCAAACCAACGGAGAACAAAAAAAAACTAAGCTGCAGCTTTCGTTTGAGCCAATTAGTACTCATAACTGTTACAAATTAAGGATTAAGGAAGCTGAAAGAAGTGACCAATGTAACTGCCCAAGTCCACCGTATTGTCCTCTTTGGGCTTTCTCTTTCGGGCTTCCCCTCAAGGTTTCTAAAGTCTGCTAGGGAGTGTTTCGGGGATTGTTGGATCTCACAATCCACCCCCTACGGGGCCCAGCGTCTACTCCCTTTGGGGATTGTTGCTGGCACACCACCTTGTGCCTACCCCTTTTGGGGCTCAGCCTCCTTGCTGACACATCGCTCGGTGTCTGGCTCTGATACCATTTGTAACGGCCCAAGTCCACCGCTAATAAATGCATCTATTAGGGAAAGATTTTCACACCCTTATAAAGGATGTTTCGTTCTCCTCCCCAACCAATGTGGGATTGTGGGATCTCACAAATCATTTCCAACCGAGCAGTCATCACCATTTCAAACTCAAATAAATGGTTTCAACAGTTCCTTGATGCGTTTCAACAAAACTAGTTCATAAAATGTTGTTAGCTAACCATGAAAGAATCATGTATTATACCATCAGTGACATTGAAAGATCTAATCATTGATCCTCTAGCTAGAGCAGATGGAAATAATAAGTGTGCAAGAGAGAAGAGGTTAAGTATACTCATGGAAGATCGGATCTGTGTGATCGCGTCCAGGATGAACTTTAACAGATAATTCCAAGTCTTGAGCAGCTTTCTGGACTTCATCAGAATCTTCTCCATTTCCAAATAAATCAACCTCAATCCCAGCTAAATCCTTCTGATGATCGCCAAGAAGTTTAAGCAGCTCCCTGTATCCCTTGCTCCATATCATCTTCCCTATATAATAGACACCTTTGCCAAAAACTTGATCCTCATCTTGTCGCTGTTCCATCTTCTTCTTACCTATCTCGAGGAATTTGGGATTGACTCCATGAACATTGCAGATAACCGACTTTGGATAATCCTGGGTAGCAGCAGATAACCTAATCACCTGAAAGATTATACGAGAATTGATGAATAAGACATCCACTAATCATTATGAAAATAAACTAATTCAATGATCACAATGAACAAAATGCAGATGATTTCATTGGAAGTAAGGAACATATAGCAAAAACACCTTGTGGCAATAGATATGAACAACCCATCTGTTTATATGTTCAAGAAGAAAAGCTTCAACTGCCCCATTCTTCTCCCGTTTAACGTATTCCAAATAGTTGGTATGGATAATTCCTACCACCCATTTGAATTTCTTTTTCCATCTCCTTCCATGATGATACCATGTTAGATGCTCCGGCTCCTCAAGGATAGCAATATCTGATTCGTCATCAGGGATGATTTCTGAAATATCACCAACAGGGAGAATGCTCCTTTTATCTACGGCAAACTGCAGAATAAAGTGAAACCTCAGTTGGGCAGAACAGGATAATGGGTTAGGAATCACGACTCTCCACAATAGTATGATACTGTCCACTTTGAGAATAAACTCTCATGGCTTTACTTTGGGCTTCCCCAAAAGGCCTCATTACTAACAGAGATGTATTCCTTACTTAGAAACTCATGATCATATTCCCTAAATTAGTCAATGTGGGACTCCCTCCCAACAAACCTCGAACAAAGTACACTATAGAGCCTCCCCGGAGGCCTATGGAACCCTCTAACAGCCTCCTCTTAATCGAGATTCGACTCCTCTGGAGTTCTCGAATAAAGTACACCATTAATTCGACACTTGAGTCACTTTTGACTACACTTTCAAGGCTCACAACTTCTTTGTTCGATATTTGAGGATTCTATTGACATGGCTAAGTTAAGGGCATGACTCTTATACCATGTTAGTAATCACACTCTCTACAATGGTATGATATTGTCCACTTCAAGCATAAACTCTCATGGCTTTGCTTTGGGCTTCTCCAAAATAACTCATACCAATGGAGATGTATTCTTTACTTATAAACTCATGACCGTTCCCTAAATTAGCCAATGTGGGACTCCCTCCCAACCTAACACCTAACATAATGAGTGCCATTAGATTTTCATGCTTGTGTAAAAACATAGACAAGGGAAGACTTTTGGACCCATAAACAGCCTTCAGGTAAAACAAGTAGCAAACGCACAAAATTCCAATATAAATTTAAAGTAAAAACATTGAGTTTCCTTATGCGTAGTACAAGAACAAAACACCTGATGTTTCTGAATGTTAATTAAACCATAAATGAAAACATAAAAATTGCATATGGTCCTCAGAGGGAAAGATCTACACACACAAAAAAAGTCCGAGTATCATATCCAAGATAAGGATTAGAATTAAATGATGCTACAATTACCTTCCCAGGATAAAATTGGAGGTTGAAATTGAATTTTGATCCTATTCTTTCTTCGAGCCATTCCCGAATGTATTTCTCCTGCTGTGAGGGTAAGACGAAGGTTGTGTTGCTGGGATATACAAGTTCCTGATCTCGTATAGATAACCAAGGAACCACCAGTGTGACCTTTCTATCCCCACCGATTGATAGATAGGCAGCACGAAATAGAGGGTTTACTGCAGTTCCAGTCATCCATGGAAGACTGGCCGTGGTAAAAATTGCAATATGTTGCTTTGTATCCATCCAGGTCTCAGATATCACCAGAAAAAATGGCAATCATTTTAGTCTCTTCCCTAAATATACCAGCAACCTGATTATCAAGGAACATGAGTCTCAATTACGACATTCTAGGTTTCAACCACAGGGAATAACCACACAATTGCCGGAAAAGAAAAATCTTAAAAGATTAACCAAATCAATTAAACAAAATAAAAATTAATTTCTTCAGCTATTACGATTCATGACCAACCATAATCAAGCGAAAACAACTTTTAACATTCAAAATTATGAGGTATCATGAGGACTGGAAAAAAAAAAAAAACTAAAGAAAACAATGCGTCGAGTTGAAAAAAAATTATCTCCGTTTCCAATTCAGTTCAATCTTTGTATCCGAGGACATTCCAAATCTTACAAATCAGCCATTAACAATAACATACATTCCTCAACCACGTCCATTCTTCTAGAGATAAATTTACGTCATTCTTCCGACAAGGAATTCTTAATTCTAGCCAAATGCACATTGAATAATACAGATTTCATAAATTAACATAATATGAGATATATATATATATATATATATATATANACCTAACACCTAACATAATGAGTGCCATTAGATTTTCATGCTTGTGTAAAAACATAGACAAGGGAAGACTTTTGGACCCATAAACAGCCTTCAGGTAAAACAAGTAGCAAACGCACAAAATTCCAATATAAATTTAAAGTAAAAACATTGAGTTTCCTTATGCGTAGTACAAGAACAAAACACCTGATGTTTCTGAATGTTAATTAAACCATAAATGAAAACATAAAAATTGCATATGGTCCTCAGAGGGAAAGATCTACACACACAAAAAAAGTCCGAGTATCATATCCAAGATAAGGATTAGAATTAAATGATGCTACAATTACCTTCCCAGGATAAAATTGGAGGTTGAAATTGAATTTTGATCCTATTCTTTCTTCGAGCCATTCCCGAATGTATTTCTCCTGCTGTGAGGGTAAGACGAAGGTTGTGTTGCTGGGATATACAAGTTCCTGATCTCGTATAGATAACCAAGGAACCACCAGTGTGACCTTTCTATCCCCACCGATTGATAGATAGGCAGCACGAAATAGAGGGTTTACTGCAGTTCCAGTCATCCATGGAAGACTGGCCGTGGTAAAAATTGCAATATGTTGCTTTGTATCCATCCAGGTCTCAGATATCACCAGAAAAAATGGCAATCATTTTAGTCTCTTCCCTAAATATACCAGCAACCTGATTATCAAGGAACATGAGTCTCAATTACGACATTCTAGGTTTCAACCACAGGGAATAACCACACAATTGCCGGAAAAGAAAAATCTTAAAAGATTAACCAAATCAATTAAACAAAATAAAAATTAATTTCTTCAGCTATTACGATTCATGACCAACCATAATCAAGCGAAAACAACTTTTAACATTCAAAATTATGAGGTATCATGAGGACTGGAAAAAAAAAAAAAACTAAAGAAAACAATGCGTCGAGTTGAAAAAAAATTATCTCCGTTTCCAATTCAGTTCAATCTTTGTATCCGAGGACATTCCAAATCTTACAAATCAGCCATTAACAATAACATACATTCCTCAACCACGTCCATTCTTCTAGAGATAAATTTACGTCATTCTTCCGACAAGGAATTCTTAATTCTAGCCAAATGCACATTGAATAATACAGATTTCATAAATTAACATAATATGAGATATATATATATATATATATATATATATATAGAGAGAGAGAGAGAGAGAGAGAGAGGTACCGGCGATTAAAGCTTGAGCATCTCCCTAAAAATTGACAAAGTTGAGCAGAAAACGAGAGAACACGAAAGTAGAGGCTTGTGTGAATCAAAAAATGTGATGGATTCTTGAGGTTTCGTGTGTGAGAATGGATTTGTAAAGAAATGAAGAGAAGGATCAAAGCCGGAAACAGAGGAAGCAAGGCATCGGAGGAGAGGAGAGAGAGAATATGCGAGTGACCAATGGTCGTTGGCGATTGCAAACGCAAATTAACAGGGAAGCCTCACACGACGCCGTTTTGACACGCTGAGTTGTTCAGTTCAACTTTTTTCTAGTATGAGCTGTTTGGATGTTCTTTTAATTTGAAGAAAAAGATATTATAATTCCCTCAATTATAAAAAAAATAATTTAACCTTTTTTTCTTTTCAAAAAATACATTCGAATTTCGAATAATGTACAAATATATATATAAAATATAAAAACATTTATTACCGTTAATTTTTAAAAGTCATTTATAACTCCAATTTCAAATATATAACTTTTAAAATTTAAAAAAAAAAGTTTAAAAAAAATATTGAACCAAAGCAAGAGTTTATGCTCAATATGGACAATATCGATTATGGAGAGTCGTGGTCATCTAACATGGTATCAGAGTCATGCTCTAAACTTAGTCGTGCNTAGAATTAAATGATGCTACAATTACCTTCCCAGGATAAAATTGGAGGTTGAAATTGAATTTTGATCCTATTCTTTCTTCGAGCCATTCCCGAATGTATTTCTCCTGCTGTGAGGGTAAGACGAAGGTTGTGTTGCTGGGATATACAAGTTCCTGATCTCGTATAGATAACCAAGGAACCACCAGTGTGACCTTTCTATCCCCACCGATTGATAGATAGGCAGCACGAAATAGAGGGTTTACTGCAGTTCCAGTCATCCATGGAAGACTGGCCGTGGTAAAAATTGCAATATGTTGCTTTGTATCCATCCAGGTCTCAGATATCACCAGAAAAAATGGCAATCATTTTAGTCTCTTCCCTAAATATACCAGCAACCTGATTATCAAGGAACATGAGTCTCAATTACGACATTCTAGGTTTCAACCACAGGGAATAACCACACAATTGCCGGAAAAGAAAAATCTTAAAAGATTAACCAAATCAATTAAACAAAATAAAAATTAATTTCTTCAGCTATTACGATTCATGACCAACCATAATCAAGCGAAAACAACTTTTAACATTCAAAATTATGAGGTATCATGAGGACTGGAAAAAAAAAAAAAACTAAAGAAAACAATGCGTCGAGTTGAAAAAAAATTATCTCCGTTTCCAATTCAGTTCAATCTTTGTATCCGAGGACATTCCAAATCTTACAAATCAGCCATTAACAATAACATACATTCCTCAACCACGTCCATTCTTCTAGAGATAAATTTACGTCATTCTTCCGACAAGGAATTCTTAATTCTAGCCAAATGCACATTGAATAATACAGATTTCATAAATTAACATAATATGAGATATATATATATATATATATATATATATATAGAGAGAGAGAGAGAGAGAGAGAGAGGTACCGGCGATTAAAGCTTGAGCATCTCCCTAAAAATTGACAAAGTTGAGCAGAAAACGAGAGAACACGAAAGTAGAGGCTTGTGTGAATCAAAAAATGTGATGGATTCTTGAGGTTTCGTGTGTGAGAATGGATTTGTAAAGAAATGAAGAGAAGGATCAAAGCCGGAAACAGAGGAAGCAAGGCATCGGAGGAGAGGAGAGAGAGAATATGCGAGTGACCAATGGTCGTTGGCGATTGCAAACGCAAATTAACAGGGAAGCCTCACACGACGCCGTTTTGACACGCTGAGTTGTTCAGTTCAACTTTTTTCTAGTATGAGCTGTTTGGATGTTCTTTTAATTTGAAGAAAAAGATATTATAATTCCCTCAATTATAAAAAAAATAATTTAACCTTTTTTTCTTTTCAAAAAATACATTCGAATTTCGAATAATGTACAAATATATATATAAAATATAAAAACATTTATTACCGTTAATTTTTAAAAGTCATTTATAACTCCAATTTCAAATATATAACTTTTAAAATTTAAAAAAAAAAGTTTAAAAAAAATATTGAACCAAAGCAAGAGTTTATGCTCAATATGGACAATATCGATTATGGAGAGTCGTGGTCATCTAACATGGTATCAGAGTCATGCTCTAAACTTAGTCGTGCCAATAGATTTGTAAATCCTCAAATATTGAACAAAAGACTCCAAAAGAAAACGAGTCAAGCCCCCTCGAATGCAGTAAAAAATGACTAAGACTGATTAAGGTGACTAAGACTGATTAAGGGGAGGCGTACTTTGTTCGAGACCTTTTGGGGAAGCTCAATATAAACAAAGAATACTCTCTTCATTGGTTCGAGACCTTTTGGGGAAGCTCAATATAAACAAAGAATACTCTCTTCATTGGTACGAGACATTTTGGGGGAGCCCAATATAAACAAAGAATACTCTCTCCATTGGTACGAGACATTTTGGGGGAGCCCAATATAAACAAAGAATACTCTCTCCATTGGTACGAGACATTTTGGGGGAGCCCAATATAAACAAAGAATACTCTCTCCATTGGTACGAGACATTTTGGGGGAGCCCAATATAAACAAAGAATACTCTCTCCATTGGTACGAGACATTTTGGGGGAGCCCAATATAAACAAAGAATACTCTCTCCATTGGTACGAGACATTTTGGGGGAGCCCAATATAAACAAAGAATACTCTCTCCATTGGTACGAGACATTTTGGGGGAGCCCAATATAAACAAAGAATACTCTCTCCATTGGTACGAGACATTTTGGGGAAGCCCAATATAAACAAAGAATACTCTCTTCATTGGTACGAGACATTTTGGAGAAACCCAAACATTTGAATATCGAGGATAATATATTACCTCCATTATTTAGTACAATGTCCATAAATAATAGCATAAGCACACGTGGTAATAACATAAGCACACGTGGTTTCATACCTAATGAGAATTCAAATAATTAGTAAGATATAACATTACACATGAGAGATCTTAACTTAAAGTAAAAGTAAGGTATCAAATTTGTAACACAAATCCACCGCTCACAAATTTTGAACATGTAGGCATCAACATGAATAATCGACCGTCCGTTTAAATTCTATTATAATGTTATTGTAAAAAAGGGTAGTAAATTGGTTAAAAATGATTGATCATAGTTGAATGTTTAATATGACATGAAAGACAATCATACCTTATTTTATAAGTATTTCCAACCATTGTATCATATTATTAACTTTAATAATTAAATGTTATCAAAATAAACTTGTGAGATAAACACTTCTCTCTACAATGATATAATATTATTGTCATTTTAAATTAAGCTCTCATAGCTTTATTTTGGTTTTTCCCAAAAAGCCATATATCAATGAAGTATTCTTTAATTATAAACTCATAAATATGACTCATGAAATAATATTGTCCACTTTGAGCTCTACTAGCTTTGCTTTAAACTTCTACTTTATCATAAATTCTCAACCTTCTTTCAATTTTACATTGAGACAGTAATATGGAAGGAGCAAAGCAAGCTGTGTGAGACCCATAGGTAATCTTAGCCTATTTATTTACCTTGTGAAAGTAAAATCCAATCCACATAATAATTTGATGTATGGACAGATTTCACTCTAGAGCAACTTAACCTTTCGAGGATGTAAAGAGGTGTTTCTTTGGTTCTTTCTCCGATTCCTCGCAAGCAAAGGAACGAGTGAGACAATTCAAGTAAGGGCATCCGTGTAACACATATCAAAGAGTCTGTTGCCAAGCCTAATATCAACCAGATATATCTGTTGCAATTGCTTTTTAATTGCTCCAAAACAATAAGGAAAGCCAAAACAAAAATAAATGAATTAGCTATGGTTGAATCCAAACCTCTTTTGCCAGGGCAAAACCTAATGACTTAAAATCCTTTAGAAAAAAAAAAGAAATGAAACAACACAAGCTTATTTGATGAATGTAGTATTCTTTGATTATAAACACATAATTATTCTCTAAATTGGACATAAAACAAAACTCAATAACTAATTAGATCGTTTAAAAATGTTGGTAAATAAATGGAATCTTTTATTTAATTGTATTTTGTCAAAATAAATTATTATTTAGTTGATTTACTTGGTTATTAATTCTAATGAAGTGCGAAAAATTCCTCATGACAAGGTTTAAATTCCTCCTCACAAACACCGGGGGTCATTTTGCTTCGAAGGAAATTTTAATAGTTTATAATATGTATTTTTGGATTGAAATTGTGTATCCTTCATCGACACTGCACATAGATTGAAAAATCTATTTGACCAACCCTAAATTTAATCTCACGGTAACCTTGAAGTGACAGATATTCAACGACATTAATGATCATAACATAGTTCATAACGTACGAATGTTTTGATATTTAATTATAAAATAATGGTGGAATTAAGTAAAGAAAAATTCATGAAAGAGAAACTTATTCTAACATAAAAAAAATAGAGATTGGAAAACCAATCTATCTAGTCCAAAACTTTGAATTTCAAAGATCCAAAAGATTTCTCAACCTAAGAACATTCTAACTAATTATTTACTGGCGAAATATTATGTTACTTCTTTAGAAATTTAATTGAATAAACGACTGTTTAATATGAAATGAGAAATAGGACTGAAACCAATTACCAATGAACGTAAGAGAACAGATCCAAATGCAATCTCCTTCAATTATTTCTTTCATCAGTGAGGAAAAGCAATGTTAAAATCTGATCTCAGACCTCGAAATGAAGCTCATCCATTGAAATGACAAACTTCAAATCGAAGTGCCTAAATCAAAACGACAAGCAGAGAGAAACGAAAAAAAATCGATGAAAGAAATCAAAATTTGAAAAGTAAAACAGAATCACGAAGATTGGAGAGATCAGAGTGTGCTTATATGGAAATTCGTCACGGTTTATTCAGAAACACGGACCAATGTTGCTCATCATATCTCAGCCAAACGTCAAGAAGATCCGATAAAATCACAGAGAGAAAGAAATAAGACGATGAGATCCGAAAGAACAGCGAAAGAGAATCAATTCGAGAAACTTGCGGGACAAAGTAAAACGCATCAGAGACTTAAATATGAAGGTAATCACGGAAGTTTCCGATCATCTTGTTGCAGTTTTTTTTCTCATCCCCTGCATCATACTTTGTCCCGCTATCTACCAAAACAAAAACACCAAGACGGCAACGATAAATCCAATCACCGGAGGCGGAGAATCGATGAAAGGCTAATACAGCGGTGAAAACAAGAGCATCAGGAACAGAGAAAAGTGCTAAACCCTAGTAACATTATGCTTCACAATTCTGTGAAGAAGCAGATGAAGTCAGTAAGCTGTTAAGAGCGTTATTTATAGGACTCAGCGAGTGAACCCTAGAAGTTAGTTGAGTTTTGTATGGGCCTTTCGTTTGGGCCTTTCGTTTGGGCCTTTCGTTTGGGCCTTTCGTTTGGGCCTCTCCATCTCTCTTATCATACTAAAACATTTATTTTTTTATTTTTTATTTATTTAAAAAACACAATATTATATTCAAACCCTAATTTCCAAAATTCAAAGTTCATCTAAAATAAAAAAATAAAAAATTAATAAAAAAAATGGTAATTTCATGTACAAACCTAAAAGAAAAAAAAAATAGTTAAGCTAGCTACCTTGTGGCACATGCGTGTGTCACCGCGTGATCGAGCGTTTCGTGACGAATGTCTCGAGCGACTTTCTTTGAAATAAGTTTTTCAATGGTAGTACCGAACGACACGGGTGTACCAGTATTGCACCCCTAACCCATGTATCAAAGGTTAGATTATGCACTCGTTGTTCGAAACGTACATCATAAATGGTTTAGCACAAACACTAGCGAGTTGAGCCTCGAGTGAACCTGGATAAATAGATGTTCGGGATGTCTCAATGGGATGATCAACATGTGGGTCAATTTCCAACAAATGTGTCCGAGCAAGTCTAGATGACCGATATATCTCGAGACATGGGATGTCATAATGGAAGTGCTTTATATGATATTCTATGTTGATTTGTGCGAGAATGCTCGGTAGCTACACAGTCTCAAAAGGGTCGTCCCGAGGCGTCAGTCTTGTCGGTATATATATATATATTTTTAAATTTATTTAAATTTTTACCCAAATTCATTCCCAACTTTACAATTAAACTTGATTAGATTTATATTTATTTTTAAATGATTAAAAAGTTAAAATTGTTTTTTATTTTATAATAAAACTTTTTTTTAAGACAAAAAAAAAAAAAATAATAAATAAGAATAATAATAAAAAAATGGGCCATACGTACAAATTTCTCGCAAATGTTTGGTAAATTATCGCAGTTGTATATGATTGGTACGAAATCGAACGGTAGTTGAGAGGAACGACAATGGCGAAACCTTCTTCACCAGCAGCTTCTTCGTTGATCTTAGAGTCGCCGGCGATTCAGATAAAGAATATGTCTGAAGAAGATTTGCACGAAACTATCCAAATGCTCAATGGATTGAGAGGCTTCGTCCAAATTCCGGACGATTGCAACACCGAGGGCTTCTATTCCGACATCAGTCGCAGTCATCTCCGGCAGCTCAGCCTCGAACGAGGCCGTATCACCTACCTCCTCATCGTCAAACCTGTTGTCTCCGTAAGTTCTCAATTCTTTTTTTCAAGTTTGTTTTCTCGTCGACTTTAGGAAGAGAATTTTGGTATTCGGTTTATACTATTGCGTATTCCTTGTATCTGATTTGAATTGAATTGATATCTTTGGGGACTTGAAAAATTAGCTATTCATCATTAGAGCGGAAATAGCTCAGAAAATGAGGTGTTTGGTTAGAATCGAAACAATATTTTTGAGAACTTGAAAGTTCACTATTCATCTATCGTTATAGTGATGTCTTTGGTTGCTGAGAAAATGAAGTATCTGATTTGAATTGAGATGATACATTTGGAAACTTTCAAATTTTCTGTTCATCGTTATACTAATCTGTTTGCTCGCCGTGAAAATGTGGTGATTGATTTGAATCGGAACAGCTTCCACGGGAACTTGAAAACAAAGCATTCATCATCATGGCGGTCTATTTGTTTGCCGAGAATGTGTGCCTTTTCAAATTCTCGTTATTTGCGTCTTTCAGTTTGAGTTCGTGTGGATTCATCTATCTGATGAATTAAAAACGGAATATCAATATGTTTGCATTCACATTAACAACAGGTATCTGTGAAATTTCAGAACATTTATGGCTTTTTACATGGAGGATTTGTTGCTGCGGCTGCTGAGTTCTCATCAATTGCTTGTGCTAGAACTGTTCTGGGAGAGGATAAGGCATTATTTCTTGGGGAACTGAGCATTTCTTATCTCTCAGGCGCTCCACAAAATGTGAGTAAATTTTAAGTAATTGCTGTGCTTCCTTATGATTTGTTTGAGTTGGGGGGTGCAAGTAGGTTAGTTAAGCTGAGGAAACTGACTCTCGAATTGACCAAAACTGAGTCCAACCAATCAAAGCCATCAAAACTAACCAAAATTGAAATAAGCCACATCCAACAAAGTCAAATGGATCAAGAATGAGAATTCAAATTGAATGAATTGAATTGGTTAATTCAGCCGGTTTTGGCAATTTCGGTTTCGGGAGCTGGGACGTGTTTTGATGGAAACTGGATGTATAAATTTCTTAGACGTTAGAGTCCTCAGATTGTTTTGCTGGTCCTGCATGCTTAAACCTTTTGTGTACCTAGCCATACATGGGTGGGAGGGTTGCATGATTCTACCGGTGGCAATGGTTTATAACTTGAGACAGGGCCATTTTATCTTCTTATGATTTGAAACTGATATTATGATGGTGTCTATTTTTTGTCGAATGGTATATTTCCATGGCTTTGCTGACTTTAGCTCAGTTCCAGCCACCTTGCGCTTGTAGTTTATGGGAAAATACCATTCATTTTCTTTATTAGGAGGATTAAGGGAGATACATTCATTCAAATCATGAATTTTCAAATAGAGAGATCAAGAATTAAATCATAATTACCACCCTCTGCAATCCTATAGGTATAACATCAGTAATATGATTGCCACCACACTTCAGATCAGAGCAACAAATGGGACTGAGTTAGGTTGGATGTTTTAGGACACAAACATAGTAGTTAGGTACCATGTGAACAAGAAGGGTCTGAGTACATAACACAAATATAAATATAACTAGGTGCTATGACCAAGCCTCGAGTACATCAATGATTGCATCTAGTGTTCGATTCAGACTTCGGTACCGATCAACTTATGGAGGATATGAAAGATGGTATTTCGATCGATTTTGTTGTTCAAAGAATGGTTTCGGCATTCACATCCAGGAAAGTATGAACACACACAAGAAAAAACCATCGATACAATACAAAGGAGGTGGCTGGTCTCACTGGAGAGGAGAGTTTTGACAGCGAGGGAGGCAGGGGTGCGTTGGTATCGTATATATATAAAAGGCTACCTGTTGGTTTCACAATTCCATTGCCTTAACTACTTCCTGAACCTTTTAGTCTCTCCTGTAAAGAAAGGATAGGGGAAGGATTTCATATGCGAGTTAAGGAGAATGAAGAAAGGATAGCTTGTGACCTTCTTTCAAAATCGAAGTACAGTGATCTGCTTTAACCGCTGAATGACTTCCAATTGGTATTTGAGTCATACTTGTGAATTTAAATGCAGTTTTGATTGTTCAAGTAGCTTGCTTATGATTAAAAATCTTAGCTCTACATACCTTTTCACTCAATTTGAGCTTTACCAAGATCATGCTATCTTCCACGACCTTACTTAAACAGGACCTGTTCTTTAGAAGTTTTCTGAAAAATTGTGTTGTTGCAGGCAGAGGTTGTGGTAGACGCTTCTGTTTTAAGGAGTGGAAAAAGTTTGACCATAATTTCCATAGAGTTCAGACTTCAAAAGACAGGAAAGTTGGTCTACACAGCTCGCTCTACACTCTATAGCATGCCAATGCCGAAGTTATAAAATGAAAATTTCCAGGTGCCTAAACATCTCCCAACTTTCTTTACTTTAATGTTATGTGCTTTTATTCTGTTTGAACAAACATGTCAAATATTTGTACTTGTGTAATGTTGAAAAGAGTAGGCAAATATATTGATTAGAAGCTTGATTATCCTTGTATACTATTTATAATCTAGACAAAATACTGTTGTTCCATGCTGTATTCATAAAGAAATCTTAGTTGCTATAGAGTTTGGACTTCAAGATACTCGATTTCTTTTTAGTTCAACATTTTGAGGCGAGAATTTGAACTTATAACCTTTTAGTTGAGTGTATGTCAAACAAAGCCTCGCATTAGTTAGGAAAGATAGGAAAAATAGTGATCATGGCATATAAATGAGGACATTTATTTTATTGGTACGAGTTTTTTTTTGGTAGAACAAAAAACAGAGCCATGACGACTTAGGTCTACAATGGACAATATCATTTTATTGTAGAGATAGGTAAATGTTTCATTGTCCTTAATGACCTGGCTAAAGTTGTTTGAAACGTAAAACTTAGTCTATTTGACTCGGGCAACCTTGTATTATCATTGCAAAGTTATAAAATTATTTGGTTCGACACCTAGGTGAACAATTGTCATATGCCTATATATAATATTTTTTTAAAACTTTTTTCAACTTTTGTCTCTTTAGTTTTCATTCAAACGGGATAAATAGAACAATACCTACTATTTTTTGTGATATATAATTTTAGATATTATGGTAATTAACGAAGTTGAAGGTTGTAAGATATAAATACCAACTTTCTTTCTTTCTTCTTTTTTTTTTTTTTTTTTTTTTTTTTTNAAATCCTATAAATATAGCCCTAATAATCACTAATGACCAAATCACATGAAATAACATTTTACTATTCATTGTATTTTGTTATTGCCAAAATAATGAAGTCAAGTTCAATATCGAGGAAACACTACAGTCTCTTCATCTCGATTCTTTTTGTAGTTTTATACAAATATCGTCTAACTACAACCTCTTAGTGATTATTAGTGATCAAGGTCGATTTGTTTTTGCTTTGATTCTGATAAGCAATATCAAAGAAAAACTACACCATCTATCGTTAAATCACCAAGATTCTTGCTTGCAATATACCATTGCGATATTTATTTCACTATAGCAATGTCGGGTAACTATTGGACTTTTGAAAATTTTGTTAAGTTTCTTAAGTTTTGAAAACTAAAATAGGTGTTTTTTAAGAACTTGTTTATGATTTAAACTCATTTTTTCTCGTTTAAATGAAATTCGTACCCGCTTGAATGGAATTACTACCAATGTTCTTATCTTGCTTGAGCTGTGCCTTGGGGGAAAACTCAGAGGTATCATTAGGTATTAGTCAGTTCTTTCTCCAAGGAGCTGACCATTTCCCCCCTTCGAAGTGATGGAAAATATGTCAACAAGACCAGTGGCAACAAAGATCATAGCTTTCTAATTGGATCTTCATTACATAGCAATGAATAAATTTGCCCTAAACTCCACATTTGGCTGAATAGTCTCAAGCCTTCAGCTTCACACCCATCTCGGCAATATCCAAATATCCATATACCAGGGATGACCAAGTGATAGAATTTTAGTTGGAGATTCATGGAAAAGGATCTCCCGATTGGGCATAAGCAGAAATCATAATATTCCATGAGCTGAAATCATAACTTACGCGCTTCGTCAACTCGACCATCTTTAGATAACTCGCTCAGGAGCTGGTTGGAGATGGGACTCGACACATAATTCACAATGTTGTATAAGAACAGGGTGGTTGAAGTGAAAGTAGTGCACTGAGTGAAGGAGTTTGAAGTTTGTAGATATATGTGTTGGATGATGGAAGTCCCACATCGACTAATTTAGGGAATGATCATGAGTTTATAAGTGAAGAATACTAACTCCATTGGTATGAGGCCTTTTGGGGAAGCCCAAAGCAAAGCCATGAGAGCTTATGCTCAAAGTGGACAAATCATACCATTATGGAGAGTCGTGTTCGTCTAACATGGTATCAGAGCGATACCCTAAACTTAGTCGTGCCAATAGATTGGTAAATCCTCAAATCCTCAAATATCGAACAAAGAACTCCTAAAGAAAAGGAGCCAAGCCCCTCCTCGAAGGCAGTCAAAAATGACTAAGACTCCAAAGGAGTCGAGCCTCGATTAAGGGGAGGCGCACTTTGTTCGAGGGGAGGTGTTGGATGATGGAAGTCCCACATCGACTAATTTAGGGAATGATCATGGGTTTATAAGTGAGGAATACTAACTCCATTGGTATGAGACCTTTTGGGGAAGCCCAAAGCAAAGCCACGAGAGCTTATGCTCAAAGTGGACAATATCATAACATAAGCAACATACTTCTAGCAGGCTTGATAAGTTCACTTAGATGTGTTCCTCCAGCATCAACAACACCCCCTCCCCAACTTAACACAATCCATAAGCAAGCCACAACCCAAATGGAACCTAACTCAAATTTCAGAGACCAAAAGAGTATTTTTCTCTTTAGATTATATTTATCCTATTCAATGGAACATAAAATTTAACAAACGACATAGTATCGATACAGGAAATACGAACGATAGAGACTTGAAGAAATCAACACTGAAAACAAAACAGATAATGGCATCATACATAATTCAATTATGAATGCCAATGGTTAAAAAAAGGAGGCACCAAGCTCTTAGGAGTTTCAATACGTGTATGGTTATGAGAGTTCAACTGGACCTGAGAATCTTACCAAATCAACCAGGAGACACCTTTTTGCTGTTGAAGTATGTATGGTCATCAAAACCACAGATGTGAGAGATCTATGCATTTTTCAGGTTTCCACTTGCTCAACCAATAGAATCGCAGGCAGCAAATTTTTCTGCTTCAATTTCAAACCAATATTATGGTTTGCACCCTGTGCTAGAGCCTGGTGATGTTGCTTGGGGTGCAAAATTGGGGGATCACAAACGAGAAATCTGTAGTAGCAAAAAAACATTAATGTATAAATATATCTTCACAAAAAAAAAAAAAAAAAAAAAAAAAAAAAAAAAAAAAAAAAAAAAAAAAANAATTGCCATGACGATCCTCGAATTTCTAATTTGATCAATGAGTTTACTATACTTTGTTAAGTGTTACAACAAGTGCGCTATTCTCTACTAACGTGTGAGTCACACATGTTGTGATGTCCCATGTTAGTTAGGGAGGAGAATAAACCATCATTTATAAGGGTGTAGAAACCTTCCCCTAGCAGACGCGTTTTAAAGCCTTGAAGGGAAGCTCGAAAGGGAAAGCCCAAAGAGGACAATATTTGCTAGCGGTGGATCTAGACCGTTACAAATGGTATCAGAGCCAGACACCAGACGATGTGTCAGCCTTCTCGCTGTTCCCCGAAGGGGGGTGGATTGTGATGTCCCACATTGGTTGGGGAGGAGAACAAACCACCATTTATAAGGGTGTGGAAACCTTCCCCTGTCAGACGTGTTTTAAAGCCTTGAGGGGAGCCCGAAAGGGAAAGCCCAAAGAGGACAATATCTGCTAGCGGTGGATCTGGGCCGTTACCCATGTGAAGCTCAATTAAAAGGTAATCTAACAACTAACATAAGGGGTTGATCGCAACACTAAACAAAATATATAGGACTGAATGATGAAATTAAAAATTCAGAGATGTGATTTCAGGAGTGGTTTGCAATTTTTCCAAAAAAAATCCTATTTCTGTTTAACATCAACATTCAAGAGATAGTCTTCCACAATGCAATGCAAGGGCACGCTCTTTTCAGCTATTATCTTATAAAATTTAAAAGTGACGCAATTATTGGAAGATTTTTCTGATCAAAAATAAAAATGATCAAGTCAGCATACTAATAAATAGCATGAAATAATGACGATAAGCTACTTCATCACCTAGAACCAAGTTACTAACACACTGAGTTGAATCAAGGACGGAACCCTATGAGTTTACAGAACTTTATGAATGGGATGGGTAGACTTTAGAAGGAATGCAGACAAATTGTGAGACAGTGGTGAAAGGAGATATTAATGGTAGTGATATTGATACTGACCATATTGTACACATCATGAAAATATGGCATCAACGAAGGCCTCTGGATCAAAAGGTTGAAGATCTTCTAACCCTTCACCAACGCCAACAAACTTTACGGGGATGCCAAGCTCGTCGACCACACTGACCTGAGAAAGAAGGATTATATCATCAGAGAGTAGTGTGCGGTCATGTCATTTCAGGAAGTTGTTCATCTCAGAATTTTAAGGCATACCACACAACCACCTCTTGCAGAACCATCAAGTTTTGTCAAAATTAAACCAGTAATTCCAACTACCTGTTACAGAAGCCAACAAGCTTGTCAATTGAAATTTCTTGGTAACTAAAAGCAGGATTGCAACATGCTTAAAAACTCCATTAGCTATTATGTTTCAAGAATACTTGCCCCAAGGTAAAAGACACATAAATATAATAATCCAAATGCGTCTATTGTACTCAGCAGATGATGCTATATTTTACTTTTGGGGAAATCATGAACGAAAACTTGCAAAATGGCAAGAAATGTGCGTGTCATCCAAGAATATTCATTTAGAAGGAAAAGGATAGTAAAGTTACATCATTGAACTCCCTTGCTTGTGGTAGCATATTCAAACCAGTTGTCCCATCCAATACCTGCAGGATCTCCTGCAATTGTAATGAAACTCTTAATAAGTACATGATACTAGGTAGAATTTCATTTTAATGACCAGATATCCAACTTTTATAAAATTCTTCATATCTGCTTGAACCATAAATTTCATGGGAGGCAGTGTTGGCCTGAATGAAGTAATAATAACAAAGTAGAAAAATGGAATCTTCAGTGTCTGAGTATCATCTGCCTTACAACTAATAGTGTCATATTTAAATACATTATTTTCCTAACACAGAAATCAAGTTTGATTTTAACCTCAGCTAACAGCCGAAAGCATTGGAGGAAAAGCGAAGAAATCTCAAAGAAAAGGTGCCACTCACCCCACAGTCCCGTGCATAATAACGTCGAAGATAAATTAAATGCTTATGCAAGTGTAAAGTGCAAATCCCTACACCGAAAATACAAGAAAAAAGCTTTGCAGTTGCACTCATTGACGTCTTGACAAGAGCCTTTACGCTAAACAAAAATATGTCTTTATTACTAGGTTAAAACTTCAGACTTTCACTTAATACTGGGTAGTCATGCATAATAATGTTAAAGGTAAATTGAATGGCTTATGCAGTCTAGAAGTGTAAATGCCTACACATCCGGCTTTTGAAATAGAACAAGTCAACAAGGTAAAACGAAAAGATAGTAATGCTTACATTAGGTGCTCCGGGCATAACCTTTTTCACAGCTTTCTTACATGCTATTAACTCTTCCATCAAGCTATAATTTGTATGCAGACCTATGAAAAAAATCAAGATTTTCATCTATTAAGAAGACACAAGAAAGAATACTAACAGTAAACCAATACACTAATATGCTTACGTCCAGATGTATCACACAAAACAATGTCAAAACCACCTTCTTTTCCTTTCTTTACAGCCTGTGATAGAACTATCAGGGAAACACTTCAAGAGGATAAGTTAGCATCCACAGTATATGATACAAACTTCCTCAAACATTACAATGTCAAGAAAAAGAAACAGAGCACTATAACTACTGCATACCTGATGACGCCTTGGCATTGTCCTTTTCAGCAATAACAATCTCACATCCACATCTCTCTGCCCAGATTTCCAGCTGATCACTAGCAGCTGCTCTAAATGTATCACCAGCTGCCATCAATATCTGGCACACAAAAATGTAAATTACTATATTTCCATCGAGTTACTTTTTTAAATAAGAAAGTAACTTCCACTTAGAAGGGTAAGAGGATCATCTAACCTTGGCTCCTTCGTTTTTTAGTCTAAAAGCCAGCTTTCCTGCAACATGGAGTTGAAAAGATATTACCGGGTAATTTGAGTAATAGCACCGCAAATAAATATATCCCAATTTAGCAAATAGACAGAGAAGTAGATAGCTTAACCTTATGCAATGTGAGGTCATGTTAATTTCCTAAACTTGTCTTACTGGAGTAGTAATAACGAAATTGCAACAAATAAATGGGGAAGTATATTTAACATGCTTTTAAAAGGAAATATATTATGTTCGAGCCATNCATGAAAATCCAAGTAAATATCCTCAAAACTAGGTAAGAACTTCTGCCAAGAAATTATCACAAGAAATAAGGTTTAAGCTCAATAGAATACTCATACCATGTTAATGCTAGGTCTTACCAAGAGATGTTGTCTTTCCACCTCCGTTAACACCAACTATCATAATCACTGCTGGTTTCCTGATGACATGATAAAAGCAGAATCGGAGTTAATGCTTGAGATATTGTGCTTACTTAGATAGATTGCACAAACTAGAAACCATAAAGAAAGTAGACCGGAATCCAAGTTGAAGTTCGGTTTTGCTCCCCTTCCCTTTCAACAACTCCAACACATTCTTCTTTAAGGCATCCTGGGATCGTTTTGATCAGTGTATTACAAGTTCAATCAAGCGTTACAAACTATATGGATATAAAAATATAGAATTGAAAACCAAACTTGGAATCTAAAGCATTTCTTTCATCAAATTGGTGATCATCAACCAAACTACCACTTCAAAAATTAAATCCAAATTCCATGATTCAAAACTCAAAGCGTACATAAAAATTTTCATCGATAAACTTAAATGAATGTAAAAATTTTCATAATAGAAATTTCTCCAAATGAAACGAATTCCAATTCCAAGCAGAAAGAGAGGTAAATTGCTCACAGTGCCGCTAGAGCTTCATTTAACGTTTAATGTAATAATTATTAATTCATTTCCGTGTAGTAAGCCTTTCTTTCTTAGAACGCAGAGTAATGGAACAATTCGTGAACTAATTACCTTTATTTCACTACCCGATTTTAGCTTCCCAGACAATATGTCGTCACGCAAGCTCTCCACGATCTTAATGGTGATCCTCGGCCCGAAATCAGACACCAATAATGCCTACAAGATTATCAACACTACGATTAACCATGGAATTTCATCCGGCTTACAAATGATTTTTCCAAAAGACTCCAGTATTGAAAGGACTACCTATATCAATAACAAGAAAATAGCTCCATTACTAACATTCAAGCCATACAAAAATTCAGGTCTGAAAGAAGGTTGGATTTAAGCTCATTCTCAGAAATAAAGACCTGAGAGAAGTTTCAGATAAGAGAATAATGTAAACCAAAATCGAATTACGCCTCCGTGGAATCCACATTCAGAACAGTGAATTGGATTAGATTTGACAAATTCTAGTTCAAATAATCCAAGAATTCCTGAACAGAAAAGTTTCCTAAGTAGGAAATACTTCCTTGAGACGAACATAAAACAAAAGAGAGAAAATAGAACAGGAGCAGAATACTGACCTCTTCGAGTTCATCGAGAACTCTATCGGTTTCCGCAAGGTTCCAGTAAAGAAGAAGCTCATCAATAACAGCAAGATTGTCTCGAGTCTTTGAGAACCCCGAGAAGACCTTCTCGACATCGCTTTTGGCCTTCTCCTTAAGCAGCCTACCAAGCCGAGTGAAGAATCCCGTCTGACCAGCGGAGCATCTGAATCGAGAACCACCGACGCGGCCTTTCCTGGAAGGAGAAGTCAGCCGGAGAGATGGAACGATTAAGCTTCGAGGTGAAGGGTTTGAGAGAAAGGAGAGTTGAGAGAGTGAGGCCGCGGCCATTTTTGTTACAGCTCCGAGAACGGAATGTTTCAGAGCCAAATGGATAAACCAACTACCTTCGGGAAACGTCACAGATCGACGTCGTTTTGGTTTCCTGCTGTCAGTTGATCATATTCCTTTACACGACGTCGTTTTATATTTGGGCCTAAATGAAAGTAGGCCCAATGTTTGTAGAAACTTTTAAATATTTATAAACAATATAATTAAAATAATAAATAACTATATTTTAGACAATAAATTTTATATATTATAAATAACTTTCGGGCCTACACCGTACGAGAAAATCCGACACTAGAACGTTCGTAGTTCCGACGATTATGTTCCTCGAAATAGATCCACAATGCACCTTGATAGTCAAGAACATTGCATCCACCGACATCTCTATTAACGTATAACTATTAGGAATCACGAAACTTCATAATGATAATATTGTCTACTTTGAGCCTAAACTCTCGTGATTTTGCTTTACGGTTTCTCAAAAGATCTCATACCAATAGAAATATATTCTCTATTTATAAACTCATGATCATTCTCTTAATTAGCGAACCGAGACTCGCTCCCAACAATCCTCAACAAACACTATATAGCCTCCCGTAAGGCCTGAGGAGCCATCAAACAGTCTCCCCTTAACCGAGGCTCGACTCCTTCTCTAGAGTCCTTGAACAAAGTACACCATTTGTGTCGACACTCGAGTCACTAGATTTTATTGACATGACTAAGTTAAGGGCATGACTCTGATACCGTGTTACAAATTGACTCGAGTCACCATTTGTGTCCACTTCGAATATGCGTTCTTATGACTTTGTTTTGTATCTACTAAGAGGCTCGTACCAATGGAAATATTTCTTAATTAGCTAACGTGAACTCTCTCTCAACAATCCTCAACAAATTCTCTGAGATCACGTCTAAGGTTGTCTAATAGAGACGAAATTATTATTTTTTTTATCGATTTTTTTAAGAATAATTATTTAATTTAATAATAATCGTGGAAAGAAGATAAAATAATATTGATATAAAATGACCTCTTGAGTGTGTAGCCATTAAGTTATATTTTATTCTTCCCTCTTTTTTACTTATTTATTAATGTTTTTTTTTTCATATATATTAATCTATAAATACAAACTATTTTTCTGATAATTTGTTTAAAATTAAATTATGAATTTAGTCTATACATTTTTTTATTTGAATTTTATTAAATTTTAATATTTTAAAAATTTATAAACTAAATAAATACAAATTAAAAAAATTAATTCTATAAAATGGATATTTGAATTTAGTTATTATTTGGACTTCAAATTTTAAAAATAAATACTTTTAATAAAATTAAATTTTATTTTTTTATACCCATTAACCAAATAGAAATTATTTCGAAAATGATTAAAAATAAAATTTTAATTCCAAAACCAAATAGGTTAATTTTGAAATTACAGCGACTAAATGAAAATGAAATTAAACTCTCGAGAATAAATAGTGTTATTTTTCAAAATCTATCGACCAATAGCTTAGTGGATAAGTTACGCGTGATATATATATATATATATATATATATAAAAGATAAAGTAAAAATGGGAAGAATTTTCTCTCGAGGAGACGTAATCAATCGCTAAAGAAAGATCGGGAGAGAGAAACGAGTTTTCTTTTATAATCACGTAATCTAAAATTGGTCTAATTCAAAATTTATTTTAATTTTTAAAAAATTAAAAAATAATTATTTTTATTATCTTCTTTAATCTCCTTATGGGATTTTTTAATTACTAATTAAATCCAAAGTTGAGACATTTAATATAGAATTAAAAATTTAATAATTTCCCAAAATTAAAATTTGTGACTAATTTTCCTTTCTATATTTCTATAAAAATATAAGTTATTTGGGAGAAATTTCTACGAAAAAAACAATTAATTCAAGATTGTTTCTAAGGTACTTTATAAAAAGCAAAAGAAAATAAAGAAAACGACTTATTTTGAACTTACCCATTATTGAACCAGTCATGTTGTGTAGGACTAGATGACTCGAGTCAATCCATCGTATTCATCATTCCCTCTTTGCACGGTTTTTTCCACAATTAATGATTTTTTTTTTAAAAGACTCGGTACTAGGTCAAGGATACTACTAGAATTTAGAAGTAGGTCGATAGCTGGTCGAGGTAGATCGAGGGTCGTCCCGAGGCGTTAGCCTTAGGGATCATTGTCTATTAATTGATACCTCGTGGTCAAGAAGGAGGAGTGTTCGGAAGCTATGCAGTCATAGAAAAGAGTCGTCCCAAGGCGTTAGTCTTAGGGATCGTTGTCTATTAATTGATACCTCGTGGTCGAGGTAGAAGAGGGTCGTCCCGAGGCGTTAGCGTTAGGGATCGTTGTCTATTAATTGATACCTCGTGGTCAAGGTGGAAGAGTGTTCGGGAGCTATGCGGTCATAGAAAAGGGTTATTCCGAGGCGTTAGTCTTAGGGATTGTTGTCTATTAATTGATACCTTGTGGTCGAGGTGGAGGAGTGATCAGGAGCTACGTGGTCATAGAAAAGGGTCGTCCCGAGGCGTTAGTCTCAGGGATTGTTGTCTATTAATTGATACCCTGATCTCGAATCCTCGTTTTGTAATAAACTCTTAAAGAATCCTTTGATCTGTAAATACTTTTGTCTTTATGTTTTTAACCGTAGTGTTGCTCGTTTTCAAATTTGTACAAAATTTTACTGTATTTTTTCGTTGTCGATCTGTCTGTTCACATAGCGATTTGTGGTTCAAAATCTCGAAAATCAGATCGAACATAACAGTAAAACTTGTAATTTTGTGTCTAATAGGTATCTAAACCCGAGTAACGATTTCATATTCGAGTTTCGTCCTTTCTTTCTCCCAAATTTCCCCCAAATTCCACAGCTATAAATTTCCCCCCAAATCGTGATCTATAAATTCCTCCAAACCCTAATTTGATTCCTCCACAAGAAAAACAAATCCAATCCTATCTCCATTCGTGATTTCCTCTGTTTTCCGTTTTCCTCATGGCTCCAATATCGAGAACTCTCGAAATAACGGTGATTTCTGCCGAAGATCTTCACCGTCGTCGGAAATCGATGAAGAAGAAATCATTCGCGACCGTCAAAATCGACTCTCAGAATCTCGGCAGCACACAAATCGACGACAGAGGCGGTAGCTATCCTTTCTGGAACAATAAAATGGCGTTGAACTTGCCGTCGAATGTAAGTTTCATGACTGTAGATGTACATTCTGGAAATTTCTCGAGGAACGAGATCGTCGGAACTGCGAATGTTCCGGTATCGGACTTTTTAGGCGGCTTCGTGCCGGAAAGTTATCTACATTTCTTGAGTTACCGATTGCGAGATGTTAGAGGTAAGAGGAATGGAATCGTTAATATTTCTGTGAGAGTTTTGGCTTCCGATCATACGTCCACTTCACAAACGCGAAAAGTACAAATTCCGGCGGAGAAAACTAATTTCGGCGGCGGCGTAGTAATCGGAATCCCTATGAAATTTATTGAATAGTAATGAAATTTATTGATTACTTTTTTCGAGTTAAAAAATTGTGTATTTAGGATAAAAATGTGTATATTTTCGGAAGATCATTTATTATACTTCTTAAATTTATATATTAACAAACAATCATTATTTTAACTTTTATTATTATATTTTAATTCAATAATATTATGAATAGAAGGTTCGAAATTTTAACTTCTGGATCGATAGATGATTTGTCGATTTCAATATACATTATTATAAACGTGTATTAGTTAATAAAATAACATCGATTCAAATTATTGCAATTATTTTTGGGTTAAACATATGTTTTAAACCCTAATTTTAGGTTTTTTTCAATCCAATTTTGTCTCTATACCATTTTTAAATTTAGTATCAATTTTTTAGTGTTAAAAATTACTTCCAAATATTTAAGTTCACCAACTAAATGGACAAAACTTTAGAGGAAAAAGTTATTTAAACAAAAAATTAAATTTATCTCGAAAGGTTTTAGAAATTTGAAAGAAGAATGAAAAAAATTCTTTTATGTTATGTCATTTTCACGAGACAACTAGAATATAAGATGAAAGAGGATAGCTCTTGTTGAGTTGTTAGTGTTGGATGATGAAAGTCCCACATCAGCTAATGATCATGGTTTATAATAAAAGGAATACTATCTCCATTGAAATGATGACTTTTAGGGAATGATCATGAGTTTATAATTTCAATCACTTAAAGGGGACAATATCATACCATTGTGGAGAGTCGTTATTTATTTATATAGTGTTGTAAATTGAGGTATTTGCATTTAAAGACAACAAAATAAAAATATTATATAACAGTGGAAAATTGTAAAGCATGAGTGGAAAGTGGGGCAAAAGTGAAAAGTATTCTAAATTGACTTATTTACAATTGCACCCCAAAGGGTATGGAGGAGAAAAAATGTAAAAGAAAAAGGACAAAATAGCAAATTCCACTTTTTTTACAACACGGAGACTGATTGCGATCACTCAAGCCTGGAATTCCAAAACCACTAAAAAAAAAAAATAAATAATAATAATAATAAAATAAACATTTTCCACGGTGGATTTAAAATTTAAATTCCCCCCCAATTATCACTCACTCATTACTGTCCCCCACTACCACCAAACAAACAAACAACAGTCCAATAACATTTCGACACGATTCCACGTCATTCGTCTGTTATTTGTATAAATTGACAGCCCGGTGTTTTTAGTATTTGGACTACCCCTAGCCAACTCGCCTTTTCTGTTCAGAAGCAACCCGCTCTTTTTCTTTACCATTTCTCTCAACTTTCCATCTCCATTCACTTCTAAAACCCTTGTCCTCTATCTCCGATTCTCTTCAAATCCTTCCTTCCTGATTCTGAAATTTCTCGAATTCGTTATGGCGTATGCTGAATTTTCTTCACGAACAATCGAAATCACTGTGATATCGGGAGAGAATCTTCAAGTACGTGGAAAGCCGATCAAGAGCAAGAGCGATTTGTTCGTCACTGTTCGATCTGATCTTCAGAACGACTCTGTGAGCACGAAAATCGACCGCGACGGCGTTGGATTCCCGCGGTGGAATGAGAAGCTAGTCGTTGATCTCCCAATGCACGCGGCGTTTGTTATTGTGGAGGTTTGTCGCAGAGTTTCGAGTCGGAAAATCAAGATCGTCGGGACGGCTAGGGTTCCAGTGGCGGATTTTACTGCTGGATACTTGCCGGAAAGTCATCTGCAGTTTTTGAGTTACAGGTTGAGAGATAAGAGAGGCGATAGGAATGGAGTTGTTAACTTGTCTGTGAGAGTGAAGATGGCGGCAGGAGTTGAGATTCCTTTGTTGCAGAAGCAGGGGATTGGAGTTCAAGTAACGGTGCCGATGCCGGAAACAAAAATCCACGGCGGCAGCAGAGGAGTCGTAACTGGTATTCCTATATGGAATTTTAGTTACCGAGGTATTTTATTTTCTTCTCATGATTAATCATGTACATAAACTATACAGAAAATATTTGAAAATATTTAGGTTAAGAATTAAGAATCAGAAGAACAAGAAATAAAAGTGATATTGACAGTCTTACCTCTATTTCTAGTTTTTAATATAGGATCAGAGCATCGTCTTAACAATTTCTTCCTTCTTCTTAATCTAGCATCATTCTTAACAATTTCTTCATTATTCTTCTTAATTGAGGATCATTCTTAACAATTTCTTCATTCTCTTCTCCATCACTCCATCACTCTTCCTTGTATTTATTTTTGTGTTTGTGTTTATATGTCTAGAAATTTTTCAAATTTCACAAAACTATTAAATTAGTTAATACAAGATGATTGATTAAGTCAAATAAGTCAATGATTTGCATCCGCCATAAAATTTAGAGGCATATTAGATATGGATGTGACATGTCAAGTAACGGATATCTATCTTTATATCTCGAGTTCCAATCATGGAATCAAAAGCTCCAACAGGCTTTGATTCTTCATGTCAAATCTTTGAAAAACTTTATATTGGCCAACATATTCATGCCCGTAGAGATTCGAATTAAATGCAACCAAATTTCAAATGATCCAAATTGATTAAATGAAGTCTTATTGACTTCCTGAGTCTTCAACATTTTTTCTTACGTATTAAAACGATTCAAATTCTCGATATTTTTTAAAATTTATAAATTTATAAATATAAAATTAAAAATTGAAATTCATATTAAATTTTTTGAAATAATAGAAATTTAAGATTGAAATACGATTAAGATATGATATTTGGAGAATATATTATAATAATTAGTTATAGAGTATATCTTATATATCTGTAATCAAAATATATCTTATATTAATCGAGTATATTTTATATATCTGTAATCAGTTAATATATATATTTTTTATTTTTGAGATATATATAAATTTTTTATTTTGAGATATATCTATATCTTATATATCTGTAATCAGTTAATATATATTTTTTTTTTAGAGTGGTTTTTTTCTTTATTTTGAGATATATCTGTAATCCGTTTATGATATGATTTGATTAGTAGTATATTTTATTTTATTTTCAATATTTAATTAGTTATATATTTTTCCTGTATTTAGATGACTTGTATTCTTGTAAAATTAGAGAAGATAGCACTTTCAATCCCACTTCTATTTCTCGTTCTTAACAAATACACACTCGACTAGCTAAGAGCAAACTCCTTTTGTTCAGGTGTTTGAGGGGTCGGAGAAAGAGAGTTTTCCCTACTCGGGCTTCTCCGTTCGAGTAGATATTGGTTTTCTACATGAAAGCACACAGAGATTACCAAAAAGATTAAAGAAAAAGGACTTAAAATGTTATCATAATAAAACATTAATATAGCATTCTCATTTCAATGGACTCCAAAACACAGTTCCCCTCTAACAAAGTACATACATACATTAACCATACAACAACAGCAGCAGTAGCAGCTTCAAAACAAACTCTGCAGGAGCGACCCATTCAAACAAGGTCCCCCTTCTCCTCACTAGCCATCAAAGCCAATTGCGTGCGCTTCGTCGCTCGTAAGCTTTGTCACACTTCTTCGCTACTGGAACCGTTCGGCTTCAATATGTTGAACTTGCAGAGCGGGCAGGTTGCATTGATGTGTAGCCATTTGTCGATGCAGTTGCAGTGGAAATGGTGGTTACAGGGCAGCTCTCGTAGCTCCGTTTCGTTTTCGTAAGCACTGAGGCAGATGCTACACTCCTGATGATATAAGATATCGGGTTAGGAAAAAGGGACGAAGTTGTTTGATTTCGTGTATTGTACACTCCTCTTCCTGTTCCGATGGTGCTTTCGGCACAGAAGAGTGAGCTTTTTGAATGTCTATAGTATCGATTACCATGATGAAAAAGTTTTATGAACGAATCCAATAGTATTCGAAGAACGGTTTAGAGAACTTCGAATTCTTTAAGTGATATAACTTACGGAACGAAATCTCGAATCGGAAACTTACAGAATCTTCGGGGCGAAGAAAATGCTTGGTAGGTGCATCAGTGTCACATTTAGTCATTATTCCTCCAGTAGATTCTTGAGTATCACCAATCCCTTTCTCAACATCACATGTTCTGTTGAATATGTACTTCGGTAAGCGATCGATCTCCTCCTTCGTTGCTCCTTCCTGAATTTTGCGGGTTAGAAACGAACCACGGTGAGTTGACAGTAGCAACAGTATAAGTATCATCACAAACTCAAAAGCTAATTGTAAAATGTCAAGCAGATATAACTCGAGGAACATTCTCCGTTCTTGACAACATTGTCACGCTCTAGCATAAGTCGATAATAACTGCAATAGAATCTATATGGTTGCGATATACTGATCAAACATGACCAGCCGCTAGAAGGGATTAAAATACTAACCAACAAACAACATAACAAAAGTATATCTACTCATGACAACAAGTGAAAGACTCTAGACTAGATGACTAAATATACGAACATTAAAGAATCTGAATGTGAGATCCCCACATCGGTTGGAAAGAGGAATGAAACATTCTTTATAAGTGTGTGGAAAACTCTCTCTGACAGACGCGTTAAAAACTTTGAGGGAAAGCCCAAAGAGGACAATATCTGCTAGTGGAGCGCTTGAGCTGTTACAAATAGTATTAGAGTCAGACACCGAGTGATGTGCCAGCGAGGACACTGAGCCCCAAAGGGAGGTCGACACCCGGCGGTGTACTAGTGAGGACGCTGGGTGGATTGTGAGATCCCACATCAAAGGACACTGGGTCCTGAAGGGAGGTGGACTATGAGATCCCACATCGATTGGAGAAAGAAACGAGTGCTAGCGAGAACGCTAGACCTCGAAAGGGGGTGGATTGTGAGATCCCGGTCCTAAAGGGAGGTGGATTATGAGATCTCACATCGATTGGAGAGAGGAACGAGTGTTAGCGAGAACACTAGACCCCGGAGGGGGTGGATTATGAGATCCCACATTGGTTGAAGAGGGGAACCAATCCTTCCTTACCAGGGTGTGGAAACCTAAACGCATTTTAAAAACCTTGAGGGGAAGCTCGAAAGAGAAAGCCCAAGATGACAATATCTGCTAGTGGTGAGCTAGGGCTGTTACACTGATTCAATTACACGTTTGGCATCAATTAGTGTAACAAGAATCCACGATAGCACCCCTTAAAGTGTTTTAAGTAAGCCAATATTTCATCTATAAACAACACACAAAAGGATTGTAGGATGGTGTCCATTTACAGCAAGCTAAGTCAAAGAAAAACAACAAACTCGACCCACGAGATTGAACGAAAGCTCATTGAATCTACCTGATCGGTAACCGCATACAAGATAGCAATTATGCAAGGAAGACAGCAGCAAATAGCAACACCAACAAGACAGGCAATTGCGACGCAAATCAGAACAAACACGACGTCGAAAGCAAGGAATGTAATACAAAGCCTGCAATGTAGACCATGGAACTGATAAGAACTCGAACAATCAACGAGTTACGAAACAGTTGGTTTGAAGATTAACAAACCAGTATAGCTGAGGTGAATCATCAATCAATTCTTGGCCTCCAGTAGTGACCCAGTAAAATCCTAGCAGCCACCAGATGAAAGAGAACAAGGTATTTGCAGACTCAATATGCTTCACAAGATTGCTATGAAAAATGTAAATGCTAGAGATTAGTAATCAAAGATCCTCAGAGCTCAATGCTGCAAAAATGGCGAATGAACATTGTCTTTACCTTGGTTCTTCTTCATTCACGGTAAGTTCTTCATCTCCATCACTTCCAGAGGCGGAATTCGAGTCATCGCCGCTCATCCAGTCGCTGCCACGCTCCAATCTGGCGGGGTCTCTCGTCAAGTGCCGCCGCTTATACTCAGCTGCAACACAGGACATGTGAATTATACACTGCAAAGCATATCCGATGATCCAAAACCTAAGCGGCACAGAAGGATTTTCGCTCGTGCTGAGCCCTAGGATAGTGAAACTAATGGCGACGAAAACCAAGTTCCATAGAAGGTCCAAGAGGATTATCGGCTTCGAGTACGCCCAATCACTCTGCCGTTCCTCCAGCTGCTCGGCGGCGGTTTCACGAACACGAACGGAGGGCTCTTGAAGCATCATCTGCCGGCCACTTGCACGGCGGAGAAGACGAACCGCACCACGAAGAGGCTGAGGCGAACGACGAATAAACCCTCGCGATCGGAAGAATCCATCGGCGACGGAATAGCCAAGCAGAGGCGAATTATCCACCGTCCGGATGGGGGAAGAGTAGAGTGGGATTGAATCACGCATTCTAGCGATTCGATTATCGATCTCTAGTATGAACTTCGAAGTTTCAGTGAAAAAATTAGGTCAAAAAATCACAAAACTCCAAAAAAGCAAAAGGTGTTTCACGAAACGAATCGAGTTGATCTTTTCCTGAAGAATCAAAGTGAAGCCAATCCGAAATTCCGGATTCGACAGATCAGAAGCATCGAAGAATCAGCTGGGACCTGAGGGAAAATTCAGAGAAGATCAAGAATCTGTGAAGCTGGAAAATCGAATCAAATTGATTGGGGGAATTGGAGAACTTACGGAGAGCTTTAAGAAGAAATGTAACGGCGAAGGGAATCCGATGGAAAGAACATCAACTTTTCACGAAATTCACGAGAATTTAGACACAATTTGTTGTTCGCTGAATGTAAAATCAATTGTCAGTTTTCAGTCAACGCGGGCGAAGAACACAAAATTAGTGAACATTTTAATTTTTTAAAAATGTTATAATTTTTTTTTTTTAAATTGAATTTATCATTATTATAATTATTATTTTTGTAGTTATCTAATTTTAAAATTCATGGATTTATATGGAAATTAATTTTATTTGTGGTTTATTTACATTATCCATTTAAACCCTATATCCTACTATGCATTAAATAAATACATTTTTTCAAATATTGTATAATGTTTAAAATATGTTAAATTAATAAACTACAAAAAAAAAAAAAAAAAAAAAAAAAAAAAAAAAAAAAAAAAAAAAAAAAAAAANCGTGAAAAATATTATTGAACTTTTAAAAATTTCAATAACACCCGTAATTTTTTTTTTAACTCCAAAAATACCCTTTAATTTTTTTAAAAGGCTACGTGACATATTAATATGATTTAATAATAATAATAATAATAGATTATATGATTGAGTTCGAATAAATGGACTACACATATGGACAATACTTGATTGGACGGAGACATAAAACAAATGTCGGTTTATAAGTGGAAAGAAAGAAATCTAAAAAATTATATATGAACTTAATTAACATTTGGTTAGAGATGTCTATTTAATTCGAGTTCGAGCAACTAATGGAAATAAGCAAGTAGATATTTTTTTCGTTAGCTAAATGAGGACGGAGATGAGAATTACGTTCTTCGTCCCCACTATTTTTCATATATAAATATAAATATATTTTTATATATTCAAATTAAGGTATATATATATATATATATATTAAAAGAAAAGTGTAGGGACATTAAATAAGAGGGTGGGGGCTGTCTAAGAGCAAAGCATTGAATGTTAGGCTTCCCAACCACATTATAAACTTTTTTTTTTTTTTTTAAATATTTTGAGTCTATTTACTTTTTTGCCCTTGAGTTCGGCTTGACCCAATCGTATCGATTCGATTTCTTCAGCTGAGTTTCGTTCGTTTTCGTTGGTTGAAATAGAAGGCAACATAAATTTTAAACGTTGTAGAGTACAAATCACTATTTCTAACGTCATTTTCCCTACTTTAAATAGTTTAATTAATTAATTTTGTATCGAATTTATAATCTATATATTCCTATAAAATTAATATTTATTATTATTAAATATATTAAATATAAAGAAAAATATATTTAATTTGAAAGATTCAAATTATTAACTAATATATTAGTTACATTAAATTAATATATATATATATATATATATATATATATATATNTTACCATCTTAAACATCGATAGTTCTCAACTCCGTTTAAAAAAAAACACACACACGTGTCTGTCCATATATATATATATATANTAAAATTGTAAATTAATTAATATTTAATATACAAGTGAAAATTATATTTGATATGTACTAAAAAAATATATTTAAATTTTGAATGAAATTTTAATTAATTAAATATATTTAAATAAAACCTCATGTCCAAATAAAATAAATATTTTAATATATATATATATATATTTTTTTTTTTTGGCAAAAATTCGCTTAGAATCTGTGTGTTGAGCCATAAAAGATTCCACACTTTATGAAATAGATTTATCCGAATATATTAAAGATTCATCAGGACTTTCGAGATGGATGGATGTTCGAGATAGTCTGATGAGATAACCAACACGTGTGTCAATTCCCAACAAATGTGTCCAAGTAAGGTAAGATGCCTGATGTGTCCCGATGCATAGATCGTGTTGTTTGACAATGAAATGCGAAGTTGTGTTGCACACGATTGAACATGCACCACAAACAACGTGTATTACCAAACAAATTTGAACTTTGCACAAGTTGTATTTGATTGGCGAAGACAAGTCTCACCAAAGGTTCGACAAGCCACAAAGTCAGATGAAAAATGTGAATGGAATTTGAATCCCTCTTAAAGCTTGTCATGAACGTGTCAAGATCACAATGGAACACAGTTGTAGAGTACAACGGTGACAATTAATTTTTAATTCTAAATAAAATTAATGCCAATGACAATAAATGAAATAGAACAAGGGAGCAAAAGTCGATTACAAACCACCAATAAAAACGATCATTTTTTAGCTACTAAAAAAGGCATAACAATCCCACGTAGTACACTCATAGATTAAATTATATCCTAATTTTTGTCATCATCCATAACAAATAGCCAATTTAAACATAAGTGAACAAAACACCACCTACCATCTTAAACATCGATAGTTCTCGACTCCGTTTAATTAAAAAAAACACACACACACGGGGATATATATAATAGTTCATCAATATCTCAGAGTGGGGATCAAAATCTCTAACATCCTGCGTGCGATGGTATATGCTTTAATTACTTGATCTATATTCAAGTTGTATGCAAGATTACAGAACTAAAATAAAACGAACATATAAAGATCAAAATGAAAGAAAAGTTCACCAATCAAATTTATATCCTAATTTTTGTCATCATCCATAACAAATAGCCAATTTAAACATAAGTGAACAAAACACCACTTACCATCTTAAACATCGATAGTTCTCAACTCCGTTTAAAAAAAAACACACACACGTGTCTGTCCATATATATATATATATAGTTCAAGAATATCTAGGAGTGGGGGATCAAAATCTTTAACTTCTTACGTGCGCGATGGTCTATGCTTTAATTACTTGATCTATACTCAAGTTGAATACAAGATCACAGAACTAAAATAAAACAAACATATAAAGCCCAAAATGAAAGAAAAGTTCACGAATCAAATTTACGTCTCCCAATACAAATATTTTACGGGGCATTTTCGTAAACATACATGTGAATCAGTTATTTGGATTACCTCCATTTCCACCATAAAAGTAGGCATGACTTTAAGCTACCAAATGCCCTATAAATAAAGTTACTGCAAAAGGAAACATTTAGCTAATGCAGGAAGTTGAAAATGAAACACACAAATCAGCTAATCTTTTGAAATTTTGAGAACTAGAACAAAGAATATTTGCCACCTACTGTGCAGCTTCTTTCCATTTGTTTTTGCTTTCTTCACCTTCTAATCTTTCACTACTATATTGACTTAAAATAGGGATCAAAAAAGGAATAGTACCTGGATCACGAGGATAAACAGCCCCATCATCCTTTCAATGTAGCTTCCAAAAGCTTTTGGTTGCAACGAGGATTCTTTCTCTTCCTTGTGATCCCGGCTCTTTTTCGTGTATTGTGGCAGTCCATCTTATCGCTCGAGCTATGCGGTTTACCCTTTCAATAACTTCAGGATGGTCTCGAATCACTACTGTTCCTTCAGGACGTAAGATTCGGTCCATTTCCACCATTAGATCAACAAGGTTACACCTACAGGGAGCCAAAAAGTTCATTTTACTTGGTTTGATTATAAAGCTAGGATAATATGGACAGCAACAATACATGAAAAAGAGCCTATTTTTGGGATCAACAAGGTTACACCATTAGATCAAGATAAGTTATTTAACAAGGTATACAAAAGTTTACAATTTCATCTGGACGTTATACAAATGAAAAGACTGTACTAGATGATAAGCTTTCAGGGGGGAACGACTATTTTTCGGAACAACGATACAATTTTACTAACACTTCTTTATCGTCGTAAGTGATCGGCCAATTTATTAAGTTTTAAATTTGAAGTTTACTAAACTACCATCATTTTGTTTCGAGTCGTTAAACTCGTTCAGTTAAAATCAACCTCGAAATATCTCAATATTATTCTTTACATAAAAACTACATTTGGTTTTATGCCATGCCATTCGAAAACAAGGGAATAACAAGGCAGCAGAATGAAATAACTGAGAATGGGTGAAAATAACAATGCAAACCTGCTCTTGTCGAAACCTGGATATCTAACGAGTGATTCGATTCCAGATACGTGGATAAAATCATAAGAACGTGGGTACGTAGAGAAAGGCTCACACCTGAAACCATCAAATATTGGTTCATCAATAAACAATGCATTCGAAACATTCTAGTTGTGAGGGTACCCACATCACCGGCCTCTCGAAACTCGAAACGAAGAAAATAAATATATACTTCTGAAGTGGCTATCAAAAAAGAAAAATTGAACGATAATGGTTTAAACTTCAAAGAAGAGAATTTCAGCTAAAATCCCAGGGAAGATCACTAATCTGTTTCGAAAACATTCTCTAGGAAGAATTAAAGTAAGCAATTCGAAACTCACCAGTCATGGTAGACTCCAATTAAGCCTCGGTCATATAAAGCAGCCAAAGTGGCTGGCTTGTGAGAAGGAACAACGTTCATCACCCAAACAGGGTCAGATCTTATGGCTGCAGCAAAGCCTCCAAAAAATGCATTCATATCCATCACATTGCGTACTGCTGGGGTGCCCAGCTTCAGATTTAAAGACTTTTTGTAATAAGAAACCCTCCTTTCCCATCGCCGAGTGTCAGCATTGAACACGTCGAGACCTTTTTTCACAACTTCAGCTCTTGAAGGAGCTTTTGCTAGCCTATCCGGCCATTTTGGAATTGTGCCAACAGAGATCGCTTCCTTGGCAGAAGACGTTCTACTCACGCATCTATTTAATTTCACATACCTACAATAATACAAAGTCGTGACAAAGAACTAATTTATGGATTAATGAGAATTTTCCATACGCCAATAAGTCTAGTTAAAATGGGCTTTCAACAGTAATTACCATGCACGATTTGGATCATCAGACTCACTGCACAATTCAAGTCCAAATTCATTTTGATTAGGAAGACACGAATCTCCAGTAGGCTTTTTCCAGATGACGGTATTACCATCTACGGCAATTAACTCGTAACATAATGCTCTTGCAACACTCTGAAGATCTGCCCATTCTTTGTCTTGTTTGGGCCATTGTACAGGTGGTCCAGATATGACCAAATACCCCCCTGGGCGAAGTACACGATCAACTTCGACGAAATATGTAGCATCTGCAAAAAACAGATAATTATATGATTAAAAGAAATCAACACATTGTATATATTGTTGGAAAGAGAGGAGTGAAGACAAATTGCATGGAATTCACTTCATGTTTAAAAGCCAAATGTTTTAGTCTATAAGTAACTGAAGTTTATGGTAATTTAAGTCCAAACTATAACATTCTAAGGGAGCTCCAATTTCTCATTATCTAAATCATTTATAAGATGAAAACAAAAGAATCTTATTACTTTTTTATTGGCCATGCATCAGACTCTGAGTCATATAATATAACTTTTTGGTGATAATTCTAAAAAGAGGATATAAACATCTCCTATAAGCTCATAAAATCACGCTTTGGTTACAGATTAAGGTTATTAGAACTTACTGTAAGCAGTAAACGGAATTAAACAACGTGAACAATGCACCAAATCAAATGAGAATGCTGGAAAAGGGAGTTTCCGAGTTCCAAGCATGGCAACGAATGCTGGAACCCCTCTTTCCAAGGCAAATTGAATCTGGGATTTATGGGAATCTCTTGGAGCAAAAGACACAGTAAGAATGTCCTCAGTAAGCAGATACCCCCCGAAACTAGCAACCTGCAAAGAACATCAAATTCATGATCTCTTTATTAAAATTTAAAACTGTGAACAAAATTTCGACATGGAGCAGTAAGGAAAAAAGGATTTGTCTTACCCCACAGCCCATATCAAGTGCAGTCCTTAGAGTACCACCCTTTATAGGAATGTATTGTCCAAGTTTCTCAATATATTGCACCGCACCGTCTGGAAACATGGTACCGCCACCTGGAAAAATGAAATGCGGGCCTTCCTGTTTCATCCATCCTTGATGTCCTTTCCTGTCTGCAATCTTATTGTGAGGCATGTTGCTGTGCCATATCTGCACAATGAATGTAAATAAATGGCACTTAGAGATTGATCTTAAGCATTGACGTGAACTTAAGACTAGATTCCGCACCAATTAATCTTTAAGCGGAATGATAACTGACCAAGATAACATTAAAATAAACAAATTTGTATTTTGACATTTGATACTAACCAAGGTGCCATTTAATATATGCATGGGATTAAAGTCGAACAGAGAGAAATAGGCTAATGGTTTAAAAAGAAAAAACAATAACCAATATTCGGATATTACAGCTTCAGCAGGGTCCATCAGAAAATTTAACTGAAGTTTTTTTCTTCACTGAAAGCATCAATATGATTTTCATCTCAACTACGAGTATAACAAAAATCCCCTGAAACCAGACAAAAGCTATATCTTTTAATACTAAATTAATTCATTTCTTAATTTTCTTGTTCTTTCTTCCTGAAACTTTATACTTACAGATCTTAATAGAAAGTGAGAAAATCATTATCAAAATCTACATTTGTGGGACAAAGAATTAGAAAAAAAACAGCAGTAGACTTTCTTTGGTCCCAGTCCATGGCTTGAATGAGGCAAACATACGCCCTAATGCACGTTCCTCAACGCTGAAGGTTTTATTAACCTTGAACTCTCCCTTACATAGTAAAAATCAAAGGCAAGTTCCAAATACTAAAGGAGAATGGATAGCCTACAACAGGATGCAAAGTACAGATGTCTATCAATGTTTTTCCTTATTCCACCACGTCCCCCACCCGACTTCATACCCCAAATATAAATACACATACTTAAAACAGTTGACAACTCATGGCAAGCACATACTTTAAATACCATTTAAGTATCGCTGACTCCTAAGCCCAGGAACTATCAAATGAATATCAATCCTTCCTCACCCACAGTCCCCATGGCCATCTTCTGCGCAAAAGAGTGATTTCTACTTCCAAGTAAAAAATGTGTTTTCTTACTCAACCTTTCATTTAGAGAAATGAAAAATGTACAAGAGCATACAAAAACAGGCCTACAGAAGGAGTCCATGGCTACAAAAAAAAGACTCCAATCGAAAAGAATAAAATCAAGCTAATAATTACAAAACATATGATTAACAAATGCTCATAAGGACGCATTAGATTTCACTACCTTCTTCGAAGATCTCTCCCCCTTAAAAGTCCTACTATTCCTCTCGAGCCACACTCGCCACGTAATAGAAAAACAACAAACACATATTAGAATCTCCCCTTATCCTGAAAAGGAGAATAAAAGCTCCTCGATTAAAGAGCAACTCTCCCTATTACGCACCAACTCGAAAGGGAATGAACAAACTTGCAGCTACCCAAAAGATGATTCAGATCCCCCTGCTGCTGTATACTAAGGACACGCCACAACAGATACAACCGTGAAAAACAATGTGTGGTATCCAATCAATCGGGTAGGGAATCGCTGGTCTCAACATATCACCCTTAGTGTCATAAATTGTGCTAATTTAAATCTACTAATTCATAAATGTTCATCCGGTTACCTCCACTATCAACCTCTCCATAGTTCATATGCAGCTTGCTAGTTCATTGCTGGCCTACTTAAGTCATTCACACGCTCTATAGGGATAGATTACACATTGTAAACTGCAATTTATTTTCGGATCTCAGTGTACACCTCTAGTTTTAGAAACAGATGTCCCAAATCTTCATGAAGCAAGAATCATAAAACTAAAGACGTTATAATTTTTTGAACATCGCCAATAATTAGAAAAACCTCGATACCTTGTGCAAGCTCTCCGGCCATTGGACAGGTATCTTATACCCATCGGGCGGTGGAATTAAGCAGAGCGGCGTCTCATCAGGAAGCGGGCAATGTCGCTCCCTATAATAATTCATCTCCCTGCTCAATTGGCTATTCCGCCTCGGATCCTCGCAAGGCATGTGATCCACAGCGGCGGCAGGGCAAGCTTCAATAGCCTGCTTTTGCCCAGCCTCAACCAACTCCATAATTCGCTGACGCTGCCGTGGATCAGCATTAGAAAGCAGCAAAGTCTGTCGGCCAGAGGCAGCAAGCGAGTCACCGAGACGAGTGAAAACGAGAAGAAAGAACAACACAACCAAACCAAAAAACGCCGCGGAAACAATATCAAGAAGTCGCCATTGCCGCGTATTTCTCTTGGAAACCGGCAAGTTAACGTGACCCATCGTTCCTGAAATCTGGATCTGATCAATCAAACATCTGACGAACAACGCGGTTTTGTCGGTACTGCAAATCTAACTCCAACCGGTACTGGAGATGGAATATTTAGCATGAATTGAAGCAGAGAAACATGAAAAATGATGCTCCGATGGAATCAGAGATGAGATTGAATGAAATTGAAAGTAAATTTCAAAGGGAGATTGAATGTTCGGTTTGAAGTGGGAATCCACAGTCGAATCTCACTCCCTCGGAGCTTCGATGATCCAGAGACAGACAAGGGTCTCACCTTCACCTGAATATATTTAACCGACTTTCATTAGAGTTAAATAATGTCTCTAAATTTTATTTTTTTTTATTAATATTCTTGAATTTTTTTTTCAAAATTTTTAAAATATACTTAAAACTTTTAAATTAATATAAATATACATTCATTATTAGAAGAGTTACAACCACGTTCCAAAAAAAAATCTAGATTAATGAAACGTATGCCGTAAATGGTTTAGCACGGACACGGGAGACACATGGGTCAATCTCCATTGGATGTGTCTAAGTAAGTGTAGATGATCGATGTATCCCGAGACATAGGATGACTATATGATGCATGAGTCGTGTTGTTGAAAACTGAGATGCGATGTTGTTGTGTCGCATACGATTAAACACGCACGAATGATATGTGTGGTCGAACAAATTTGGATTTTGCACAAGTTGTATTTAGTTGGCTAAAAAGTAAACCTCGGGAGTTCGACCAAGCCACAATGATCGTGAAAAATGTGAATAAGACTTTTTTTTTTTTTTTAGGCAATCTCTAAAAATTCTCTCATTTTATTCTCTCGATAAATTAAAAGATTTTAAATAAAGATACGAAGTCCTCTCATCTTCTCTCGTTCTCTCTTATAAATTCAAAGATTTTAAATAAAAATAAGAGGAGCGTTTTCAAATATAAACATAAAAAACTTCTACTAAAAATAAGATGAGCGTTTTCAAATATAAACATAAAAAATTTCTACTCATAATGCTTAACATAAAAAACTTCTACTAAAAATAAGACGAGCGTTTTCAAATATAAACATAAAAAATTTCTACTCATAATGCTTAACATAAAAAACTTCTACTAAAAATAAGACGAGCGTTTTCAAATATAAACATAAAAAATTTCTACTCATAACGCCATCACGAATTAAAAAGGAACAAAGGAACAATGTTTAGAAATGGGAAGGAGTTCCTATTGTTTTTAACAATGATATTTATTAAGAGGAGAATTAGGAGGTGATTATTGATGTAGATAACTTTTTCTAATGACAATAATTATTAAAAAACAAAAAAAAAAAGTTTTAAGGGTACCAATTTTTTATTCGTAAATGCATTTTCAAACTTTTTTTTTTTTTTTTTTTTTTTTTATAAATTTAAGATATTAATAAAGCTTTAAAATATTTTAGGATTTTTTTGAAATAAAATATTGATTTTCATCTAAAATTAAATTCTTTAATTTTTTTCTAATTTATATTATTGAAATTTTTTATTTTTGAATACTTTTATATTCATGTAACCTATATATGCAGATAAAAGAAAAAGTTGCTATATATATATATAGATAAAAGATGAGAAAAATAGTGAGAAATCTCTATCCCGACCCCCACAAAAATAAAATTATTTGAAATTATATATATATATATAAAAGATGAGAAAAATAGTGGGAAATCTCTATCCCGACCCGACCCGACCCCCACAAAAATAAACGAAGAATTTCAGATGTGAGAAAGTGGCTTATGTCTCGATTAAGAAGTTCGAGGTTCGAAGAAGAAAAATTCTGTTATTGAAGCAAAGAAAGGAATGAAAAAAACAAAGGACAGAGACTAGCATTACTTGGAATATTCAACTTACAGCCAAAAGTTGAAGATGTTTCCCTGGAATCTGTAAGGAAAAACTGGAAGAATCAATAACTGCAACTGAGAAAAATCAGTATTCACAAAACCAGCAGCCAGCAAGCAGTATGTATGTGTTCTAACAATCCACCACCTCTCTCATGGAACTTCCAATTTTAATCTCATTCTTCACTCTATGCAACCTCTCTAATGGCTGACAATGAAAGCCAATGAAGAAGAAAAACATGGTCCTACCAGCAGCCCAGATTAAAAAAAATATATCAGATTTTCCTGGAACCTCCTCGTTGGTTATAGTCGTGTTTGATAAGATTTGCTCTCAATAGCATCGATCGAACTTCACGATCGAACTCGCTCCCTGTCTGTAGAACCCTTTGGAAGGTTGCGTTCCTCTGATCCGCATGTCGAGCATAAAGAATTTTATTGTGTGAGTCAATTCTGGCCTGCAAGCATGATTAGTGAAACAGTGAATGATGCTAGCATCGGTTTGGATATCCATAAACAAACACGAAAACTGAGGGGATGACGAAATAAATAGGTGTTCATGACAAAAGAATAATAGTTTAAAAAATAAAACCAAGTTTATTACACAAAGAAATCAAAAACTCCCCCTCGAAATCTAGAACTGTTTGAAATGAGGTTGTGGTGGGGAGGAAGGCCAAATAAAAGAGACCAGGGAAGGCACAAGAGATAGTTGATTGCTGTTTTGGGAGTACCTGATTGAAGTGGATGGGGGTGTTGCATCGCGTAAGAACTAAATTCTCAACCTTTCTTAATGGAAGCCAAAGGGGTTGGGGGTAGGGAAATGGCGTCAAGGAGTTCAACAAAGCTAATTTTTAGGGGCGAGGGGCCTTGTAATAATGTGAGATCCCATATCGATTGAAGAGGGGAACGAAACATTCCTTATAAGGGTGTGGAAACCTCTTCCTAGTAGACGCGTTTTAAAAACCATGAGGTTAATGGTGATATGGAATGGGCCAAAGCGGACAATATCTACTAACGGTGGACTTGGGCTGTTACAAATAACCCCCCTTGTCGCTTGCATGCTAAGTGACAAAAGGCAAAGGAGTGGGGATCGGATTTTAAGAACTTCTTACAACACCTGGTAAAGAAATAAATAAATAATGCATTGTTTTTCATCCTTATGCTTAGCTAGTGAATGATCGATAGCCTTAGATATTGTTGTGACTAGATTTTAAACATTTTGTTGGCTGGCCCTTTGTTGATTTGGGCAATTTTTGGTCACATTTGTAGCTAAGCTCTGTTATTAATTTCAGCACTTCAACGAAATAAAACTCCACAGAAATGCATATAAGCTCGAATCCTATGAATTATAAAGCTATGTAGCATCTAAGTAGACCTACAACAACTAAAAGTTATGTAGAGATCACTTGAATACTAAACTGAATCCAATTAATCCTAACAACGTTCGTCGCTAATAGGTTCAAAGATGCATCTAAAAGTTGATTTGATCCCAGTTAACCAATAATCAGTTGCACAAGTTTGGTTGGGGTGGGGGAAGGGAGGAAGACAAGACACTATCAAGAGAACTTCAGATAGCCAAAGATAACGCTTAATCCTAGTTATGCATTATGAGTTATGAGTACACAGCAACCAGTGGAATAGCTCCAATGCCTCGTAATAATTTTTTTCACAGATTATAAATCCATCCAACCATCATGAAGCATTTCATGTAATAACAATATTATATAAATCGAAACAACAAACAAATGAAGGATGGTTGAAAAGAAACCTGGATTTGATTATTGGTGATTAGTGTCTCCAGCTCTTTCTCAAGACCAGTAACACTTGTTTTAAAAGCATTAGCCATCATGTGGAGATCAACAGATACAAATGGGAGAGTGTATTGGATGAGAGCCTTGTGGCGTATTTGATCGTAGAGCGTCTCAACATGGTCATGTAAATGAATGTCAAGCAATAAGTTGGGTTTAAGATTCCCAAGGTAGTCCAGGCATGATGCATAATGGCTGCAAGAAAAATGGAATGATTTCATCATGAAAAAATAGATCAATTCCGGTACAAACTACTAGTTCATAGAGGAACATCAGAGCATGCAAATTAATCTCTATGACCAATTGATAAAACATCTGAGGTATTCAAGACTTGGGCACTTAAAATCAATAAAATTTTGTTAACAAGAAAGCTTCATGTCTGAATTAATATGTTAGGTAGTTGGAAGACTTCAATGATTGAAAAAGACATTCTCTTATCGTCCTTAATTTATGTGTATGCTTAAAAACCATGTCCGATCGAATTTTAAATTTGTACTAATGGAAAGATGGATTCATGAAACAAAGGCTAGAGATAGTAAACGCCTTAAAAAAAGATTGGTGACAACTGCTTCTTACAATGGATGATAACTCCACATACCTTGAGTAGAAATCATTGATCAGCTCTCGAACTACAGGAACCAGCTCTAAGAAATTTCGAAAGTTGACATTGTCTATAACTTTGGACTGCCAAATTAAAACAATTAGTCAGAAAAATAAGCAAGTCACTTGTCTTATACTCCATAGGGAGCATGATTAGCAGGAAAAAGAAACAAAGAATATGTGCCTTTAGCTCCGAGCGGTCAAACGTTGCAAGTGCACAAAGACCACCATATGTTGCAACATCCTGAGGTGCAATCACTTCGTTGTAATGACTTCCTAATTCAGGACCCGTCTCCAAAAACTGCAAATGTATTAAAGAATAACAGAATCAAGATGAAAGAAAAAGCTTCCCAACGCCACAATCAACATTAACACAGACATTTAACAGAACTCAAATGCAAAATATAGATTACATATGATGCCATACAATAAAGAAAGGCTATGACGATCGTGCTGTTCTATATTCTAGCCCTACATACACAAACAAAACTTCTATAAGAATATCCAATTCAATTGGCAAAAACAGAATAGTATGCATTCTATGTAGTGGAACTTCGAAGAGAAAGAGATTCAAAACAATTCAGTACAAACCGAACTGAACTACAGGATCCTAATATGCACCAGAAAACAAACCTTGCGAGCAGCAAGTTTGTACTTCTTTGCTTCCAAGTGAGCCAATCCTGCAGCACAGCGAAGCTTTGCGCTAGTAATTGCATCTAGGGCCTCTGGTGTCTGTTCTGCTTTGCTGACATAACTCGTGACATGTGTAAATTGGCCCATCTCTATGCTGACAAGAATTGCGCTCATGCACATATGAATGATATGCTTTGATGTCGTACAATAATCACGTGTACGAACATAGCTTTTAAAGGCATCACCAAGTGCACCGTGAGCATAATAAAAATCTCCAAAATCATTATATCCCATCCTTATACTTTCCTTTATCAAATTCGTCTGCAAAAAGTAACAACGATCGTATGTCAAATATGGAAACCACAAATTCCTAAAGAAGTAGCTAATAACACAACAAGCCAATTTCAGACGAAATGGTTCCACTTATAAGGAGCTAAGTTGAAATTCGAGCACTGCCGTGAAATTTCTGTTATAAACCCTTTCCATTGACACCACAACCGACGCTCAAGAACCGTAACACGAACAATGAAGATATAAGGAAATCCATGGCAGAAAATTGAAAGGTAGAAACCCGGAAAACATGAGAATCGCAACAAAACTACCCTAAAAAAGTTGAAGGAGTCTAAATTAAACGTAATGTACCCTATATGCGTTGAGTTCATTCTCGAGCTTCTCCTTCCTCTGCTCAGCCCTCCTCTCGACCATCTCACACCAAGTGGCATCCATTCCATAATTAGGCCCCAACCTCCGATCGATCTTCGGCACGACTTCCCGGAACAAAAGAGCGTTTTCGCCCTTCTTAATCTCGTCGTAAGCCATCCGAAGCGCCTCGAGTTGCATCGTCTGGTTAGTCTCGGCATCGCAGTGGTCGGCGATGAAGATTAAACGAGTGATCTTCGTGCGACCAGAGTAGAGACTGGCATAGGCTTCAATGTCGAGCTGCTCACCAGTAATAATGGGTCTATTGCGCTTTTCGTCATCGGGGCTTGTGCCGTTGTCGTAGATCTCGTCTTCGACCATTGTTGCGCTACCGGAGGGCTCGTCCTCGCCTTGCATAGCGATGGGGAGATCGAAATCGAGATAATTCAGAGGAGAAATGGGATTTGGAAGTGGAGAATTAGGGTTTACGGAGATGGAAGAAAGTATCCGTACACACAGTTCAGGAAGTGTATTTGTTGGCTTTGTTTGTGAGTTTCTCGCTTATGTAATAGTGAATTGCAGCGCTCGGACTTGGGAAAGACGGGGAGATCGGATGCCACGTGCGATGCGGGGAGTCTCACGTGTGGTAAAACGCCGTCGTTTCATAGTAAAGCTAATATTTTATTTTTAATTGATAGTAAATTTTAATTAAATATTTATACATAAAAATAAAAATAAATTCATAAACTAATATTTTAGTTTTATTACAAACAAAAATTTAATACATAATTCCAAACAATTAGAACCAATCCCATTTTAAAATAATCTAAATAAATTTTAAAAAATCTAAAATTAAAAGCATATTATTTATAATTATTTATATAAATTTTTGAAAAATTCCCCTCCTAATTTATTTTATTTTAAATAAATTCAATGGATCTTAAATTACATTATTATAATTAATTACTTTATTACAATAAATCAATAATAGTTTATTTAATTAATTTAAAAAAACTATTAAATAAATAAATTCTTTATTTATTAATTTTTTTTACCACAATTAATTATCTATAATTAAATAACATAATAATATTTTTTTAAAATAAATTATTTATATAAAATTATAATAACATTTTCGTAGGACTCATTTTATAATTATTATAAAATAATTTAATTTAAATCAAAGACAAGTGGACGAGACTATATTCTATAATGATTTTGTATAAGGTTGAACGTGAAATATTTATTCTTTTTATTTAAAAATTTGTTAATAAAAAATTAATATTTTATATACATATGTAACACGATGTTAATTTTGAATGAGTTATAAACTTCTCTTCGCGAGTATTTTAATAAAAATAAATAAATATATATATATTGAAATGTAATAAAATGATTTTTTTTATTTTTTTTTAATTTTTATTTACATAATAAATAAAAATAGAAAAGAGAAAAAAACTTAGTCTTCTCTGAGGCCAATGGCAGAAAGCCTGAAACTGTAACCTTTATCCAAACAAAGAAAATCAAAACCAAAATGGCGGGCATTATCGGAGTTCGTGCCTATAAATACCGTCTGCATTTTCGTCGCTTCCACACCGCCTGAACGCCGAACTCCACCGAAACCCCTTCTCTCTCTCTCTCTCTCTCTCTCTGCAAATTCACGGGACTTCACGAAGCAATGGCCTGGCCGGATCAAGAAGCCGTCGAAACCTTCATGAGAATCACCGGTGCTTCCGAGTCTCTCGCCCTGCGCAAGCTCGAGGTCCACTTTCCGTTTTGCTTTTTTCTTTTTTCTTTTTTCTTTTTTCTTGCCTTCTCTTTTTATTGTCCGATCTCGTACTTTTTTTATGTTATCATGATCTTCGGGTGTTTGATTTGCTGTATTTGTCGTGATTGATCCACATTTCATCTTATAATGAATCTGTTATGGTTATTGTTATTAATTGGTGATTTGGTTTTAGTTCTTGCCGTGTATGGTGATTGATCGCTTTTAGTTGAGAATCTGGGAGTAATGTGGTGAAATTTGAAGGTTAATGCTCGATTTAGTTTATTCGGTTCACTACCGTTGTTTCGTTTGATCCTGTGACAATGGCTGGAATAAAAATTTCCTATGGTGGCTTCTTACTAACTCTTGAAATAAAAAATTGCTCTATTTTCGTCCATTATGTAGTTGCGCGTGACTAGAGTTCTTATGTCTGATTGGTAACATCTAGTTTTTGAAAATTTTGCTGATTTTCTTCCAATTTCTTTACAATGATTTTCATTTTAAACGCTTGATCTCTTTGTCATACTTAACAACAGACAACAAAATAGAGAGCTCTTAGGTAGAAGTGGTGACAGCTTAATATTTGTTCATTTCTGATGTCAATCTTGGTCTACCGCAAACTTACTTCCTTTTTTGCTTTACTTCGACACATTTTGGGATACCTTCTTGATTTATTATTGGGATCACCCATCTCTATTTGGGTGTCTTCATCATGATCACACGGATTTGCGTCAATAAATTTTCCCTTCTTCACGTAATCAGTAGGAATAACCTATCGATTATTTGATTCTTTAGTTCCCCCATTTGTATGTGCAATTTTGGTGGTGGTCATGTACTATAGTATCGACTAGACCTATAAAGCATGCACTTTAACTTGAATATGAGCTCAGAAAATGTTACAAAGCCTTTCCACCTGAAATTTGTTTTTATCAGCGTTAGCGTTCTAGTAAATCTAACATTACGGTCATAGGCAGGAATATAGAGGTGATATCAATGCAGCTGTCAATGCTCATTTCAGTGAAGGGTACAGTTTCAAGTACGTAGTTTTACATTGCTACTCCTTATTTTTATCTTGCAATATGCTGGCTTCATCTGTTTGGGTGCATACACTACTTATTTCTCATCTTTTCTTTGTTCTGTTCCTTCTTGCTCAGTCGATATGTTGCTCCCACCATCCCAGAGCAAAACTACACAAATGCAAATGGTGGGAGTCAAGGTGGACAATATGGGCTTTCGCCACTTCTTAATGCTGCCAGAAGTTTCAGTCCATCAAGCCTTCTTGATCCCAATTATAGAAGACATATTTTTGACCAGATGCGTAGATACCCATCATTTGGCCCTCCATCTTCTAGTACACATTCACAACCAGGAGGCATGGGGTCAGTTCCTTCAGGGTTCAATTCCCTTCTGGCGCAACCATCTCATCAAGCATGGAGGGGTACCTTTGAAGGTGAAAATCACAGTTCATCATTCAGTAATCAGAAAACAGAGAGAGACACTGAGGATGAAATGCTTAGAGCTGCTATTGAGGCTTCAAAACAGGTTGAAGCATTTGATCAGTAGCTTACAGCCATTGCTAGACATTTATTCTAGTTCTTGATCGTTTGTTATATATTACTTTTACTAATGTTTTCTCTCCATGATTGAATTGCAGGATTCTGATGCTGAGCTCTTACAAAGACAACTTCAGCGAGAGGATGATGATCTTGCTCATGCAGTTTCATTGTCGTTGAGGGTATTTATCCGCCATTTCTTAGAAAGAAAATTGGTAGTATGCTGTTTGTCCATCCCTTAAAGGTTGAATTGATTTCAGATAGCCGAGCAAGAGAAAGCAGTCCGCGAGCTGATGCCAGAGAATAAAGATGAAGCTTCAAGCATAGGAAGGGGTGAACCCAGCAACAGTGGACCAAAGGTATTGGTCACTATTTGTCATTTGTGTTCTTTTTTCTTTTTATGCTACTCACTGACTTAGATCTGCATTTCATTTCACACAAAAAATAATTTTTCATCAAAATTGCTAGGAGAGCAAGGGAGGGACTACTACTCATCACCAGCATGATCAAGATCCTTTCTATCCTAATGAGGTACTATGGTCCATGTAGATCCTTGACTTGTTCCCATATACATATGTGAATGACACGCTCACTAATGCACAAACATTTTTGGCATTAGTAACCAGAAGAGGGACTGTGTTTTATATATTGTGAGAATATGTTAGGACCTCCATTTTTGGCATGCTTGATGAGGCAAAACTAACATTTGTTTGATATTTATGGAAACTTAAATCATGTATTTTGTTTCCCTGAGCTTGAAGTGGGGTGGCATCAATTCGAAGGAGTTAAGTGAAGCAGTTTTGCTTGAATCTGCCATTTTTGGGGGAGTTTCTGAAGACTTCTCAGAGAACTCTGTGCCAGCATCTCATTTGCAAAATGATAAAATTCAAGGCACAAGTAAGGGCACTGATCTGCAATCTGTACCATGTTTCTCAATACCATCTTCATCAACAGAGCAATCACAACAGCAACAAAAGGTTTGTCCTGTATACCATGGTTTTAGCTAATAATTTAGGCTATATATACTTCGCTGTCGATCTTATAAATAACTATGGATTCTAAAATGTTGCTAGTTTTTATGCAGTCTATTTTTGGACTATGTTTTTTTACAATTTTCATGCTCCTTCACTGAACTTCATGCTGGATCAAACCTTACTGTGAGATCGCACATCGGTTGGAGAGGAGAATGAAACATTTCAAAGGATGTGGAAACCTCTCACTAGTAGAAGGCTTTAAAATCTTGAGGGGAAGCCCGGAAGAGAAAGCCCAAAGAGGACAATATCTGCTAACGATGGGCTTGAGTTGTTACAAATGGTATCATAGCCAGATACAGGACGGTGGGCTAGCAAGGATGCTGGGCCCTAAGGGGGGTGGATTGTGAGATCCCACATCGGTTGGAGAGGGGAACGAAGCATTGCTTATAAAGGTGTGGAAACCTCTCCCTAGCAGATGCGCTTTAAAATCTTGAGCGGAAGCTCGAAAGGGTAAGCTCAAAGAGGACAATCTGCTAGCAATAAGCTTGGGCTGTTACACTTAGATCTCTCCCAGAATCAATTGAATTCTTAATATGAATCAAAAGGTTATTGAATACAAGAAGACAATTCTCTATTTATAGAGCATTGGGAAACAAACAAATCATAATCCTAATTAACCAAATACACTAATCCTAAACCTAATTAACCAAGGAATTTATCAAAATATCTAATTAATCACTAATTCTACTGCATCAAATTCTGTACTAACTGTTCTTATACCGAATATCGTCCTTCTGTATTGTGTTCAGAGATCAAGATGATTTAAACCTTTTTCAATGTATTGTAATAATTGATCAAATCAAACTTCTCTCTCTGTTTGAAGATAGGCAAGTATTAACATTAAATCTTCTCTATCTTACGTGTAACAGGACACTGGAAGAAATTTAGCTGTGCAAGAAGCACCATTTCCTCCGGAACCAGAAATAGATAATAAAGATTCAGTAACCCTTCTTCTTCGAATGCCAGATGGACGTTGCCATCAGCGCCGCTTTCTTAATTCAGACAGGCTTCAAGTAAAATTTCATGGATGCTCAGTAGGATTGCTAGAATTTTGATTATGGCATTTTTCAATTCACTCCCTTATGTTTTGACATTTTAACATAACTTATATTTAGCCTTTTTTGTCATCCTCAACTGACTTCGGCTTTCTTGTTTTTGAAGCTTCTTTTCAACTTCATTGCTGACAAATTGGCTATGCAGCCTGGCACATATAAAGTGGTAAGCAAGTCACTTATCTCCTGCCCTTGACTCCTAGAACAGCTGCTAACTTGGTAGCCATAATACTGCAGTAAGCGCTTGGATTTTGCTGTTGGTCTGTCATTTTGTATTTGAAACCTTGACTGCAAAGTTTCTAATTGTTTTAGGTTTCAAATTTCAACCACGACCATGACGTTGTACCTTTACTGTTTGTTGATTACATTTTCGCTTTCAATGAACACGTTCACGATCACATTAAGTGTCACATCTATAATTCTTGATGAACAGGTAAGGCCATATCCCAGGTGCGCCTTTGGAGTTGAAGATGGTTCAATGATGTTGAGAGATCTCGGCCTCACTGGCAAGCACGAAGCCTTGTATGTGGAGATAATATAATATAGCATTTTCCACCTACCACTTTTGAACCCAACTGAACCAATGGGTGGTCATGCAGACAGGTTCTCAAGCTCAATTTAGTTTATGTATATGAATAGGTCTGTCGGTGGCTAAAAGAAACAAGAATTCTTTGAAAAAGCTAACCAAGAGGCTGTTTGAATGATCTTAATCTATGTTTCTTATTAGATGATTGATTGATTGATTGATTATGTCTGTTTAACTTCGTTGACTTCATTAATTATATTCTGTGTCAGATTTGAATCCTGACAAAAGTTGTTTGGTCAACGTCCATGTTTTATCATTATCACAAAGGAATTTCAACGTTTGAGTCTTGCAATGTTCCATTTGTACTATACGAAACATCGAAGCTGTTCTCGACAGTCTGTCGATGTCGAGTTCGTGGGAAAACGTTGACTTCAAGGTTGCATGAGAATATGATATAGAATTTGTTTGTAAGCATATTACAGACTGTTTATTAATGCATCTTTCATGGGTTTGAAATCTTATACCGCACTTCTGTTTGTACAAGAGTATATCAACACTAACGATTTCATTGCCATTTTCAGCAGCAGTTATATCAGGCAATATGATCAAACCTCTGGAAGCGCCCCTTTCACAAGAAAATGGGTATTGAAACAAAAAAAAAAAAAAAAAAAAAAAAAAAAAAAAAAAAAAAAAAAAAAAAAAAAAAAAANAAAAAAAAAAGAAGAATTTATAAGAACTGTTATTGACCCCAAAGATTAGAAAGGAAAAAGGAAAGACGGAACGGATTCGAATCGATACATCGGGACTCTGCTAACTCTCAGAAGATGTTTTCTTTTCTTGATTATCTTCTTCAGGTGCAGGTGCAGTCCAATACTGCTTGGTTGCCACTAGTATCTTCTCTCTCTGATGGGGTCCTTTCTCATGATCTGCGATTCTGCAATTCCATTGCATACCCTCTGCAATGCTCTTGACCTCTACCAACACATCGACATCGTCTCTGAGGATCACGCTGCCTTGTGGTCGCAGAATTCGGTCCATTTCCAGCAGAATATCCTCTATTTCACATCTGCAACCCAGGTATAATTCTCTCTCGAGTTAGTTTTGAGCTCGAAATTCAATTTCATGATAGAATCTCGTAAAAGCTGCATGGTCTAATTTACCTGCTCTTGTACATACTGAAGATTGAATCGCCATGAATGAAGTCATATGTTCGAGGATATGTTGACATTGCCTCGCACCTACGAACAATTAATGCAAAGTGAGAATATATAGACTAAACTATGAAAGAATGCAGTAATACTGAATACATACCAATTTTGATATGTTCCTATAAGTCCCCGTTCGTATATGACTCCAAGGGTGTTAAAATCTGCTTCAACTGGGACAACGTTCATAACCCAGAGCGGATCGTCGATAAGGGCAGCTGCGAAGCCACCCAAGAACGAGTTCATGTCGAGCAAATTGCGGTACCTCCCTGGCTCAGCAAGCTGGTTGTCCAAGGCCTTGTAATGTGCTACTCTCTTTCTCCATAGCTCTGTATTTTCAGTAAAGTTTTGTGCTGTGATTTCCTTAAAACTCCCGTTGCTTATTCTTGGTGGAACAGAAGTGAGTCTCTTCGGCCAGTTGAGCAGCTGCCCGCCAGCAGTTTCCTTTATGTCGGACACTTCAGGAAGTGGGGTCAAACAAGGCTCCATCTTAGTGTACCTGCACTTAGAAACAAAGCAAGGGCTTGAGCATCTTTTTGAATACCTCTAGAAAAAGAATCAAAGCAAACAGTGTTTACGAACCATGCGGTGTCGGGGTCCTGCCCTCCCTTGCAGAAGTCGGGGACGTTCAAGGCCTTGCGATTCCTTTTACAGTGAATATGGTTGGTTGGTTTCTGCCAAATGGCAATGTCACCCTTCTGCTTCAATTTTTTCCAGCATAGGCTTTTGGCCACAACCTCGATCTTCGACTGCTCGTCTTGGAGATCCCCGGTCGTTCTGTTCCAACCTTTCCAGTGGCTTTCCCAGTTTATAGGTGGTCCAGAGAGAATCCAGTATCCACCAGGCCTTAGAATTCTATCAACCTCGATCAAATACATCCCTTCTACTCAACACAGAAGATGAACGAATGAACGAACGAACGAAAAATCAAGTTCAAAGTAGGAACGAAAACAGAAGTAGAAAATACCAGATTGAGCCCAGGGAATGAGGCAACGAGAACAATGTGCCATGTCGAAAGCTCGAGAAGGATAGGGGAGTCTGATCGAAGCGAGAACTCCAATTAGAGCGGGGATTCCACGCTCGAGCGCAAATTGAACTTGTGCTTCATGAGTGTCTCTAGGTGCAAATGACATTGCCAATATGTCCCTTGACAACAAGTATCCTCCCCAACTCGCCACCTGACCAAAAACACAATACAAATCCACATTAACTCCTAATTTATGATTAGTAGATGCTTAAACCATCAAATTTAGGTTTAATTTTTTTTATATGCTAATAACTTATTAAACATAAAATAAATTGAGAGGGGAAGGATCTTTTTGACATAAAACAATAGTTGAGGGACTAAATTGCAATTTAATGATGACAGATTCTATTCCTTGTTTGGAAATTTCCTTTTTTATTTAAATTTCAGTGCACGTTCATATTTTTTGCCATTTTTTTCTTTCAAATGTAAATTAAAAAAAAAAAATCACACTATTTAAATCAGCTAAAATTAAAATCCACTTGATATAATCGCATGCATCCATGTCTACCAATGCACAAATAAATCCAGAATTCTTCCATTTATATCTCTAATTTTCAGCCTTTTTTAAACAATAATAATGATTTATATCACTAATTTATTATTTTTTTTCTTTTTTCTTTCAAAATACAAATTAAATAAATTTATAATTTGACCCCTCAACTAATCAATATTATTGTTAGAGGAGTGAAGAAGCCAAAAATGCAGTAAAAAACAGCAATAATAATAGAATTATGGTGCAATTTGCTATTTTTCTTACTTTCTTTAATTTAATAAAAAGTCCCTAACTGAATTTCATTTTTTGGCAGTCGTCCCACCAATAAAAACAAGTTATTTAAATTTGGAATTTTCCATAAATCACATGAAAAAAATCTCCTATGGAAATAAATCAATTTCTGAATATTTTCCTAATAAATATTAATTCGATGAATTTGAGTTCGACCGGCCGGTTCAAAAAAATTAGTTCAAAAATCGTTACGTACCCCACAGCCGGTGTCCACGGCGGTTCTGATAGACCCGTCGGCGAGATTGATCAGTTTTCCGATATCGTCGATGTAGGCGTCGGCGCCGTGAGGGAACATGGTGCCGCCGCCTGGGAATCTGAACCGGTCTTTCTCGTACCGAACCCAATTCTGTTTCTTCTTCTCCACCGTTAATTCCTTGTGCGGAACATTCGAAAACCATGCGAAATCCCGGCTCTCCGGCCAACGGAACGGAACCTTGTAGTTTGCCGGCGCCGGAATCCGGCATTTAAGAATCTCGCCGGCGACTGGGCAGTGACGTTCTCGGTAAATCAACCGATCCCTGTTGAATTTCAGCGACCTTTCCCGATCCTCGCAGGGGGTGTATTCGCTATACTTCCCCTCGCACGGTGGGAGTTGAATATTACGCGCTTTTGTAACGACTTTGAGATCGGAGGCGGTGTGATGGGCGGTGAAATCAAGGTCGACGGTGAAGTCGGCGGTGGAATTCTGGGTGGCGGCGACGGTGGTACAGGCGTAATTTCCGTTAGAAAAAACGATGGATTTTCCGACGGAATGTTGCCAAACGCCGACGAGGTAAAAGGCGGCGCAGAGAATCGTAACTAAAGTGATGGTATAAAGATTTAGCCTACCGGCTTTGAAGGAGAAATGGTTCGTCGCCATTGAAGAGTTCAAGAAACAGAGAAGAACCTCAACGAAAACAGAGCCCTTTTTCTCTCTCTAGAAAATAAGAAAGATTTTAAGGAAAAAGAAGCTTGAACAAAGAGGGTTCGCGGATTTGGACTTTTTAAGGGGGAAGGTGACGACTATGGGCGTTCAAGAAGAGGAGAGAGAGAGGGCGGCGCGTCGGTTAACGTGCGGAACCGCCGCTGAGGATGGCGGAGAGAGAAACAGAGTTGGGTTTATATGGTTTTTTTTTTTTTTTTGGTATTTTTTTATTCAATCTCTCTTTCTCTCTCTAGAAAATATGAACATTCTTCTTCCCTTAATTTTTTTTTTTGGTCTATAAATTTTCAATTTTGTTTCGGGTAGTTCCCGAAATTAGCCTCGATCTTAGTAATAACACCAAGGATCGACACCGGTCTTCCTACACAAAATTATAAAAAAATTGTTTGAAGTTTCTATCATTAAGTGCATCTTGTTGGTACTAGTAATAATCGTTCGTATATAGTCTCGATTTATTCATATATTTTTTTACTATTGAAACGTTAAAATTGATACAAACCTGAAGGTTAACGTTTTAACAAATGGGTAAGTCTTAAAAAAAATGTTTGATAGCTAATACGAGCATAGTTCAACTAGCTAACACGAGCTAAGTTAATAGGTAATTTTAACCTAGAAATTATATGTCCAAATTCCTCGTTCTACATATTATTGAATTTAAAAAAAGTATCTAGTAGATATTAGAATGTTCGGTGTCGTGGTACGTCATAAAGGGTATTAAAGGGTTTTTAAAACGTTGATTTTATGTCTAACAGATCACTGAATTTTTAAAGGATGAATCACGATATATTAAACGTAAAGTTGATAGTAAATAATAATAATTAGATACGTAATTGAAGATTCGTGAATTTACCGGACAAATTTAAAAATTAAATGACGAAATTTGTTAAAAGAATTTTTGTTTTTTTTTTGTTTAATAATTTTTTTTACTGACTTTATTTTATTGTTTAAAAGTTCAAATTCCCATATTGGGTTAAAAATTCAATTTAAATTTAGAATTTAAACTAAAATTTATTATTTGTGTTTCCCAATTTCAGAGTAATTATCTTTTTTACCGCTGTTAAACAACTAATTGCCAGCTCAAAAAAAGGATTTTTTTATTTTATTTTTTTTATTTATTTATTTTTTACAAGTTTTTGTTTTTTTATTAGAGAAAACGTTTTGTTTTCGTATTGAATTTTATTAAATTATTTATAAAAGCCAAGTCGGTTTTATTCAACTTTTTTTAATTATTTAATTTTGAACAATTTTTTAAAATAAAAATCGTAAAAAATAACTATTAGAAATAAGTTATTTAGAGTTAAAAGGTTCAAAATTAAATTTCATAAATAAATAAATAATTAGTAATTAACTCGTAATCTTTTGAAAATGACTAAACTACCCTCCCACTTTACCTTCACTTCCACTAGGGTGGACGTTACTCACTATCACCTACCTTTGATGTATTAGGAACCACGAACCTCCACAATAGTATGATATTGTATAATAATCATTCCCTTAATTAGCCAGTGTGGGACAACCTCCCCTTAATCGAGGTTCGACTCTTTCACTGGAGTCCTTGAACAAAATACATCTTTGATCTACACTCGAGTCACTTTTGACTACACTTTCGAGACTCCTAATTTCTTTGTTCGACACTTCAGGATTCTATTGACATGATTAAGTTAAAAACCCGACTCTGACACCGTGTTGAGAACTACATACCCCTACAATGATATGATATGTACCGTGATTATCCCCTTAGACAATGTGAGACTCCTTCTCAACAATCCTCAACACTGTGACTACCGTTAATTGCAACTTTTGTGACCTCTGCTACTCTCGAGGCTCCCAACTTTTGCGACCACCTTTAATTCTCAACACTGTATTTTTGTTTTTAGTTTTTAAAAAAATTTACTGTATTATTAATGAAATTTTCTAAAATGTAAGAGTTTTTTTTAGACATTTTTGAAAATTTAAAGGCATTTTTTAAACAAAGTATTAACGATTTTCCTCCCTAACTAACTGGGAGAATATTTATTTATATATATATATATATATATATATTTAATTTAAGGGTATTATTCAGACTTTTTAAAGGGTATTATTTTATTAATTTAGCCGTAATTGAATAATTTTTTTTTAAAATTTAAGTCATTTATTTATTTGATATTAAAAATGAACTTTACCAAACATATATATACGAAAAGTTTATTCCTTCGTGCTCTCGTGTTTTGGAACTCGGTTGAACGAAAAAAGTAAATACGTTTTAATTATAAAAATATAAATTATGTCGTGATTAGTAGTTAATACGCATTCATGTATTCAATTTTTTAAATTAATTAATTACAGGTACGTACGTGTATATATATATTCATAACGGGAATTATTCTTATTACGTGTTATTAATTATGATTTTGTTGCGTTGTATTGTATTTTTGTGTAACCAAATTGGGTATAATCCTCACTGTTTAATTGTATTTATACCAAAATCCACTATATTCTAATTATTACTCATCATAATTTTTTTAAATAATTTCTCTAACCAAATAATTCTGAGTTTATTTAGTTTAATAAATATTTGTTTTTTTAAATCAAAATAAATAATTAAATTCATATTAAATTGAGACATTTTTTAAACTAATTCGAATGGTAAATTTTTTGAACCCGAACAATATTTATTAAACAAGAAATTGTATTTTTGAAATAAATATAAACTATTTTCGCTACTCGTAAAAGTATTTTTAATTTTTATTTTAAGTTTAAAGTATTTTTAATATTATTTTAAAATTTTAAAGGTATTATATAAATTTTTTATTAAATTTTTAAGGTTTAATAATCAAAATATATTTTATGTATTAAAATTTAAGTAAATTTTTTATTTTCATAAAATGCAACTATAATTTATGTTATATTAATCTTGTGGACTCTCCAACCACGCGGTACGACGGCGCGTGAAGTTTCGTCGCCAACAGAAGTACAGCAAACCATGTTCTCTGCCGAAAGGCCGGAAACCGCTCTACCTTATTTCCAATCATACATCTTAACTAAATAATAAAAATTGACTTTTTTTTTTTTTTTTTTTTTTTTTAAATATATATATTTTTATTTTCAATTTTAAATATATTAAATATAAAAAAAAACATCACTAGAAAATCATATCGTGCATGTTACCGATCAAATTCAATCTCTTACGTGAATATCTTCTGCTTTATATGACGACAAACCAATCAACCCGAACATTATTCTTAGTATCAATTGTTTCTAAACATTTTCGTTTGCAGATGTGAGATGACAACTAACAGTCTGATTCAATCATTTCTCGAGAACGAAATGATTTTCGTTTCACAAAGAATTGCCTGATCCAATCGTATACCGTCTTCAGAAAAAAATTGATTCCTCGAGAATAAAAAACCTGATCTCTCTCGAGAGTAACTCGACTAGTTCGGTTGAGAAACACGTGTACCGTTATGCTTTTCTTTCATTTGAAGGATAGTTCTTAATTTGTGGGTCAAACTTTGTGGTGGGCCCTCAAAAGGCCGTAATGGGGAAGGTGTGGCCAAGGATTTTCTTGCCAATATCATTTTTGTTATTTTCTTATTTTTGCATTATTATTATTTATTTATTTCAATATAGAATAAATTCTAATTATTTTAATTAAAAAAAATATATTTGTGATCTCGAGAGTAACTCTTATGTTCGTTTGGATCAGTAGGTTTCAAAAATAGCACTTTAGTCCCTTGAGTTTAAAAAATACTATAAATCTGTAACGACCCAAGTCCACCGCTAGAAGATATTGTACTCGGGGAAGGTTTCCACACCCCCGAAAATGGTGATTTGTTCTTCTCCCCAACCAATGTGGGACATCACAATCCATCCCTCCCTTCGGAGCCCAGCGTCCTCGCTGACGCTCTTTTCTTCCTCCAATCGATGTGGGACCACCCCCAAATCCACCCCTCTTTGGGGCCTAGCGTCCTTACTGGTACACCGCCTCGTGTCTACCCCCTTCGGAGAACAGCGAGAAGGCACATCATCCGGTGTTTGGCTCTAATACCATTTGTAACGACCTAGACTCACCGCTAGCAGATATTGTTCTCTTTGGGCTTTCCCTTTCGAGATTCCCCTCAAGGCTTTAAAAACGCGCTAAGGGAAGGTTTCCACACCCTTATAACCTTATAAATGGTGATTTGTTCTCCTCTCCCACCAACATGCGATATCATAAAATCCCTCAGTTTTTATTATTTAATAGTTTTTTTAATGCTTTTAAAACTAATAAATCAAATATTAATTAATTTTATTCTCTAATATAATATTAGACACGAAATTAAACTTTTTTAAATTAATTAATTAATTATATATATATATATATATCAACCAAGGCCTCCAAACTAAAAGACGAAATACTAGTAGATGGGCCTGATCCACTACCAACAATCTTTAATGGGCCTCATGGCCCATTAGGGTTAATGCAATAACCCTTTTTCCTTAGATTTTAGACCAATAAATAGAAAAATATAAAATATAAAAATAATTAATATATGTTAATTAAATCTATAATGTAAATTTTAATAATATCCATAAATTTAATCATGAAATATATACAGATTTAAATTTAATAAATTAATTTATTTAAATATGTAAAAAAAAAAAAACAGGCAAGATAAGAGTAACTAAAACAATAATTTCAGTCATTAACAATAATTAGTTGGCTAATTATAATTATGATTAATTTAATACGAGGATATTTTTGTTAAAAAAAAATACAGATTTAATTAGTGCAATATAATTACATTAAATTTATCCATTTAATCTTATTTAAATGGATAAAATATATTTATATTTAATTAGTAGAATTAAATATATTTATATTTAATTTTCAATAATTTTATTTATGAACATTTTATTTTGTATTTGTCATCGTCCTAAACTTTAAACTAAGCAAATGATTAAACCAATATAAGATTTGGATCCTACGTGGATCTGACTCAGCACATAACCCATCAACCACACGTTCACACATATACAAACCTATAAATATATAAATATAAATAAAGAATGGAAGAGACAGAAAAGAAAGAAAAAAAAAAGGCTTTTTTTTTTTTTTATATAAATATTTTATTACATTTGCCACGTGTACATTAAAGTTAAATTGCTGAGTCAGACATACAATAATTATTATTTTATTATGCTTTTTCACTTTTTTTTTTCTATTAAAATTATTTTCATAAAATTGGCGTTTGGTATGAAATAATGAAGATGAGATTAACTTTAATTTAATGTCAAATTAAAATATTAAAATAAAGTTCGATGATTAATATTATTTCAAATATGAATATTAAATATTTGAAATTTTAATATCTTCGATAATAAATAAATATATATATATTTAAATTAAAAATGTTCGTGAAATGAAATTGAAACATTTCTTATCCATAAAAATAAATAACGGGTGCAAAAAAATTGAATTTTTTACCTTTTATTATTTTAAAATGATAACATTGAATTTAAATGGATAAATAAAAATATAATTGTTTGAAAAATGATTTTTTTTTTAATGTTCGAACAAATTTAATTTCTAAAAATTCAAATTTTTATATTTGCAATATAATATTCAATTAATGATTTACTATAATAATAATAAATATTTGTTTTTTTTTTTCTCCTCATAAGCAAATAAAAATAATAATAATAACATGCATTTTATAAAAATAAAAATTTTAAAAATTAAAAATTCAATAATATATATATTTTTTATATGTTCGTTTACCTTTGACTTTTATTAATGAACATTAATTTTATATTAAAATAATTTAAAAACAACTCATATTTTTCATTGAATTGTCACAAATTTGCCGTCATTATTAATTTTATAATTAAAATAAATAAATTTAATTAGATAATAAACATAGTCAAATATTCCATGCAAACTTTTGAGCTCTTTTACATAATAAAATAATATATAATAAATAATTATAATTGAATTATAAATTAATTAATGAATAATTTCCATAACTTCTCCCTTAAAATAATTAAATAAATATAAATTAATTAAAATATTAACAAAAAAAAAATTAAAGGATTGAGATAAGGTAAATAATAGTTAATTAATTAAATACAATTTATGACTAATTAATATAAACCAATAGTTAATTAAGTTGATAGTATAAGATAATTTTTTTTTATGCCAGTAATGAAAAACCAAGCATAACGTAGGGTTGTTCGGGTTGTAATTCTATTTTTGGGTCGGTTAGGTCAAAACAACGGTCAACCCACGAGAATTGACCCGAATTTTCGATTTGTCTCATCCAAAATCGAAAAGAGATTTAACCCGACCCAATTTTATGTCGAGGATTATTGGGAAGATCATGGGTTTTTAAGCGAGAAATACTATCTCCATTGGAATGAGACGTTTTGGGGAAGCCCAGAGCAAAGTCATGAGAGTTTGGTCTCAAAGTGGACAATATCATATCATTGTGGAGAGTCGTGATTCCTAATATGGGATCGGAGTCATGCCCTAAACTTAGCCATGTCAATAGAATTCTCAAATATCGAACAAAAAATTGTGAGCCTCGAAGTTGTAGTCAAAAGTGACTAAAGTGTCGAACAAAATGGTGTACTTTGTCCCTTTGTTCGAGGGCTCCAGAGAAAAGATTCGAGCCTCGATTAAGGAGTACTATCTCCATTGTAATGAGGCCGTTTGGGGAAGTCAAAAGCAAAACCATGAGAACTTATACTCAGAGTGGACAATATCATACCATTCTAGAGAGTCGGGATTCCTAACATTTTGTTATAATCCAAAATTATAAATGATTTGGGTTAAATATTTCTAGTTAATCGGGTTCTCGAATAATATGATTATGAATAACCGCTTATTAAGCTAAATAGTTTATGAAATAAATTAATATATAAATATTCAATATAAGATTAAAAAAAGAAAAAAAAAAAAAAGATTTGTTTATAGCAACACCTCATCCATGGTTTTAATCTTATCCATAAGACAATAATTTCAATCCAAAACAAATTTTAAAACGGAAATACAACTTGCCTGGAAAAAGAAAAATTAAAAAAAAAGGAAAAAAAAAAGCAATGAACTGAAAACGCGCTAAAACTAGCGCGTGTACAACACTCTCTTTTAGTTATTCAACAATTGGCGCGAGTGTATTACACGGCCGTTCAATAATCAGTACGTAACAGAATCAGTTTCTCTTTCTTCGTGTTCTTGCAAAATGAATCGCACTGTACTGGATGTGACCTTGCTACCTCCATCCATGTCAGTCGGCTCGAACAAGAAGATAAATAAATTCAGATTTTAGAGAGAGAGAACGAAAATTTTGATTTCTCTCTGTCTCTTTCTCTCTAAAATGATTTATTAGTTATCAGGGAGTTCTTGAATTCTCGTCCTCTTTGGATATTTCTTTCTCTGAATTCTTGGCTAATGTAGTTTTCAGGGGTTTTGAAGTGGTGATTACCTTGAAAAATCGATTTGGATGTTCGAGATTGTTCGATTTTGATTAGGTATTTGAAATAAATGAGTTTGGGTTTGGTTTTGTTCCTCCCCTTGAATCTCGTGGTGAAGATCTTCAGATTCAGGTTTAAATTTAAGTTCTAAAGTCGAATTGAAGTTCTAGGTGCTGTGGATTCTTCTTTCAAAATCCAGGGTTTAATCGGATGGGTGCTAATTTATCGGATTGCAGTGGAAGAAATTGTCCGCTATTCATGTCTGGACTCGAAGATATGCCGGAAAATTGCGTGGCTCTGGTTCTGATGCATATGGACCCGCCGGAGATTTGCAAATTAGCCGGAGTGAACCGACTTTTCCGCGACGCTGCTTCGGCGGATTTCGTATGGGAATCGAAGTTGCCGTCTAATTATCAGTTTCTGATCGACAAAGCCCTGGAGTTCGAGGAGAAAGATAAAGCTATGATGAATTTGAGGAAGAAAGATGTTTATTCTAGGCTTTGTAAACGAAATCCCTTAAATGGCGTCTCGAAGGTTCTTCTCTCTGTTCTTTTTCTCTATTTAGAATCGTTGAATTTTGGATTATGAACTGTCGATTGATTTAGGGTTTTGAATTGGTGAAGGAGTTTTGGCTCGACAAGAGAACTGGAGGCTTGTCAATGGCGATTTCTTGGAAGGCATTGACGATTACTGGAATTGGTGATCGGAGATATTGGAATCATATCTCAACTGATGAATCTAGGTGAGATGATTTAAGAACTTTGATTTTGCATTGTTGTTGATCAATTTACTCTGTTTATCATTGGGATTTGATGATTTTGGTTAGCTTTTATTTGATGATTTTGAGAGTAAAAGAGTTGTTTGAATCATTCTTGGTTAGGAACTGAGCTTCGAAATCGTTCTTGGTTAGATTACGAAGTTTAGCCTATGAACTCTTGGGCTCGTGCCAACCTCGAAAATATTGTCTCTAGTGGAATAGAACATACGATGTCGAGTCTCTGTTTCTGGTTTAATTGTAACACCTTGCTCCCATTTTGACTGTATGTGATCTAGTATATTTGAACCCGATGAAAAAAATGGGATCACTTCTTATGGATGGGTCGTGAACTTCTTTTCTTGGAGAAGAAGCAATGACGATATTTGGGGAATAACCATAGATACTTTTAGAGACAAACTTGAAAGTTTAGAGACTGAATTTGTCGTTTATGTTCTTTCTTTGATGCACTTGTGCCATTGGAATTGGTTTCTTTGTTTATTGTGTTTTCACAATGACTTGTTTTTTAGAACGATTGAAGTTCGAAGTTCAACTTTTGAAGAAGTTGTGCTTGTGAACTAGAATATCCGGACCCGATGAATAAAATGGGATCACTTCTTATGGATGGGTCGTGTACTTCTTTTCTTGGAGAAGAAGCAATGATGATATTTGGGGAATAAGCATAGATACTTGAGACGAACTTGAAAGTTTAGAGACTGAATTTGTGATTTGCGTTCTTTCTTTGAGGCACTCGTGTCATTGGAATTGCTTTCTTTGTTTATTGTGGTTTCACAATGACCTGTTTTTTTTTTTCGAACGATTGAAGTTTGAAGTTTGACTTTCGAAGAACTGTCGAACTTGGGCTTGTGAACAATGATTTCAAGTGTAGCTGTGGTGAGGAAAGGATCGAAGTAACCTCGACCTTTAGATTCACACACAGTAATTTCAAAACCTTTACGATGGGTCGTGTACTTCTTTTCTTGGAGAAGAAGCAATGACGATATTTGGGGAATAAGCATAGATACTTGAGACGAACTTGAAAGTTTAGAGACTGAATTTGTGATTTGCGTTCTTTCTTTGAGGCACTCGTGCCATTGGAATTGCTTTCTTTGTTTATTGTGTTTTCACAATGACCTGTTTTTTTTTTCGAACGATTGAAGTTTGAAGTTTGACTTTCGAAGAACTGTCGAACTTGGGCTTGGGAACAATGATTTCAAGTGTAGCTGTGGTGAGGAAACGATCGAAGTCACCTCGACCTTTAGATTCACACAGTAATTTCAAAACCTTTACGAGTTACCCAATCACATAGCGCTGTAAAACAACCTAACAGACAGTATAATATCTGTATGAACTAACATTGATTCGGTTCGGTTTGGAAACAACATTAGAGCAATAACGAGTGTTTCTTTTCTTGTATTAGATTCGGGTGTGTTCAATCTGCTGGCTGTCTTCGTTTTAGATGTGATATTTCTTGTTTCTTGTTCGTAAATCCAGATTTCAGTCGATAGCTTATCTTCAACAAACATGGTGGTTCGAGGTGAAGGGAGAGCTGAAGTTCCAGTTCCCAGAAGGAAGATATGCAGTGTTCTTCCGGCTTCATCTCGGCAAACCATCGAAGAGACTCGGTCGTCGGATCTGCCTAATGGATCAAGTCCATGGCTGGGACGTAAAGCCAGTGAGGTTTCAGCTGACGACATCCGATAATCAGCACACCGAGTCACGGTGCTTCTTGGGCAGTCCTGGGAACTGGGTGAACTACCATGTGGGAGATTTCACCATTGAAAGTGGCAGCAGCAGCAGCAACATGATGAAGCTCAAATTCGCATTGACTCAGATTGATTGCACTCACACCAAAGGAGGGCTCTGCCTAGACTCTGTGCTCATACAGCCTAAAGATTTTGTAGCTAAAAACAACAGGTAAAATATCGAACCTCTTGCGGCTTTCTTTACTCGACGAACTCGGGATGGCTCGGAAGCCTGATGGGGTTCGAGACCAGCACTCCGAGTCTCCGAGCCTCCTTCGAGTCGATCGGTGAATCGGGAGGTCGGTCACTCACTTGTTGGAGCAATGCTTGGTTTTTCCAATTTTCAGACATGTTTTGTCTGAAAGTTTTGGTGTCATTTTATGTTTTTGAAACCTCCAAATGAACCAAATAGGGAGTGAAATGTGCAAAAAAAAAAAAAAAAAAAAAAAAAAAAAAAAAAAANGGGAAAAATGTGCAATTATTGGGACTTTGAGAATATTTTGTTATTTGTGTATAGATTTTTTTTAATTTTTAATTTTTAAATTTTTGGTTCTCTCAATGTAAAGTTTTGTATCAATAATATGACACTTTTACCCTTGCCAAAAAGAGAAAAAAAAATATATATATATACGAAGTGAAGATTCTCTTTCACGAGAAATTATTTGAAGAGGTCGTTGGACTGGTTGATGTGTATTAGAGAGAAACGACCAAAGTACTGGTTATTAGAAGTCGGGGCATGTAAAAACGACCAAAGTCTTGATGTGTATTAGAGAGAAACGACCAAAGTACTGATTATTAGAAGTCGAGGCATGTAAAAACGACCAATGTAAGACTGTGAACTGTATTGGAAACTTGGAAACTATTGGAATTAGGTTTCCAAGCTCGTTCAAAAAGTCAACAAATTTGAAAGTTTGTGTTTTCATTATTCATTTTCTAATGGTTGACCGGACTTCTTGTTATGATGTATGATGTAACGAATCTTTTGACTTTTATTAAAAAATTCTATTTGGTTCTTCAACCTATTGACTTTTATTCCGTTTAGAGATTCCTTTTGAATTTGGAATCAAAATCATAGAGAGATGGATATGGAATTTGAGATGACGACTAAATCTTAGCTCCATATATTAATATATAGGTCAGATCAATAAAAATACTCATAAATTTTGTACTATATCTCATAAACATACCTTAAATCTTTCAAAATTTAAAAAATACTCTTACGTCAGGTTTAAAAAATACTCATAAACTTCTAAAAGCAACATTAATATTTTTAATATTTATAAAAAAAATTAAAAAATAATTATCGTCAATACGAACAAAAACCATCTATTTACCTTTCATAAATTATTTCCCTTTTCAATTTTAAAGATATTAAAGGTAATTTTTTTAAAACAATTTAAAGGTAATTTTTCTAAAGGTACTAATAATTCGGACCATATCTCTAATTTAAATGTATCTTTGACAGTTTAAAAATATTTTTTAAATAATTAAAACAATTTTTTTCCTTCAAAAATTCAAAAACTAAAAACAGAGAATTTAAAGATATTATTGAAACTTTTAATTAAAAAAAGTTTAAAGATATTAATGATACTCCAGAAAGTTACTGTGTATTTCTGAAACATGGTACTAATAATTCTAACCATAACTATATCTCTAGTTTAAATGTATCCTTGACCGTTTAAAAATATTTTTTAAATAAAAAAACATTCTTTTTCCTTTCCCGCTAAAAATAAAGTATTTTTAAATTCATTTAAACAAATTTAAAAGTATTAATGCTACTTCCCAAAGTTACTGTATATTTTTGATAATTCGGACCATATCTAACCATAAAAGTTTTTTTTTTTTTTAATTTTTAGACAAATTTTAAAGATTTTTTGAAAATTTTTAAAAAAGTTTAACAGCATTAATGTGAAAGTATTTTTTGTAACGTTTAAGGATATTTTTAAAACAAAATATTAATATTTTTTTGCTCGGAAACTAAAAATAAAGTATTTTAAAATTTTTTATTTTCTTATTTTTGAGAAGAAATAAATATTTTTATTAATTTAGGATAATATATATAAATTTATATGAATGGGGACCAGGTTTAAAAAATAAAAAATAAAAAGGAATGTTAATTATATATAAAATTTATTTAAAAAAAAAAAAGAAAAAAGAAAAAAAAAAAAAGAATACGTGTAGGGTCGGTGATGGAAAAGCAAAAGGATTAAGCATTTAATTACAAAACAAAACCTGCTTTCGCTGTCCTTCGAACTGCTTTCCAATTTTACTCTCTCTTTCTTTCTCTCATCCTTTTCATGATCATCTATTTCTTAAGCTTATCTTCCTCCCACCAAATCTCTTTCGCTCTGATTCTTCTTCTCCAACGCTTTCTTTTTGGCGACCCTTTTGGTCTCCGATCGAAGTAAGCACTATTAATCGTTTCACTTTCTGTTTCTATCTCTGAATGTTGCTTGTTTGTTTTTGTATCGCTACTCATTAGCTTCTTCTTTTAATTTCATGGAATGTGTTTCTGTTTACTGATTTCGTTGCGGATTTTCTTGAGTGATTCTCTCGTTTTTCTGATTTTTCTCTTTGATTTCCTAGGTTTTTCGCCCTGCGGTGTTGTTTCGTCGTTTGAATCTCTGTGAATTAGGGGTTTTGAATGATTTTTGTTTGATGATTGTTGAATGGGGCTTATGATTTCTAGCTAGGAAATTTTGATTTTGCATTGCGATTGAAGCCTTTTTGTTTCGTAGGTTAAATTAAATCCAGTGCCATGATTGCGTGTTGTCGTCATTATATTGAGATTCTGTATATTCGTTTTTGTGTTTCGCGATTGTTCATTGGAATTATGTTTGAGTGTTTTGGTTTACGAGTTGATCAGGGTTTTGAATTTGTATCAGTGCGTATTGAGCAAGTATATGTTAGGTTTTTCAATTTCTAATTTGGGACTAAATTTGTTAAACTGCTGGATTTTCTTATGGTAAGTTGCGAGAAATGGAAGAACGTTTGGATTTCTTGGATTTGCTTGAACCCGACATGTCGAGAAAGATATTGATGTACTTGGATGATATTTCTGATATCGTTCGTGCGAGTGCCGTCTCACGATGTTGGCAACATTTGGGTGAGTACATGATTTAGAAAGTCCGTCTCAGCTTTCATTTTTGATTGAAATGTGGATGTAGTGTATTCTTGATATTAGTGGGAGATCCATTGTGAGATCCCACATTGGTTAGAGAGGGGAACGAAACATTTCTTATAAGGATGTGGAAATCTCTCCCTAGCAGACGTGTTTTAAAACCTTGAGGGGAACCCCTGAAGGGAAAGCTCAAAGAGAAATATCTGCTAGCGGGAGCTTGGGTTTTTATAAGTGGTATCAAAGCTAGACATTGGGCAGTGTGCCAGCGAGGACACTGGGCCCCCAAGGGTAGTGGATTGTGAGATCCCACATAAGTTGGAGAGGGGAATGAAGCATTCCTTATATAAGAGTGTGGAAACCTCTCCCTAGCAAACGCGTTTTAAAACCTTGAGGGGAAGCCCAGAAAGGAAAACTCAAAGAGGACAACATCTGCTATCAATGGGCTTGGGCTGTTACACCTTATACTTTCGTTCTATTGACCGGCATTATATTTTACCTTTTTGCACTTTTTCAGTGATAGAAAATGGTCTATCAAAGCAGCTCTGCCTTAGATCATTCCCTCCTTTGTCTAGAGTAGCTTCAATCGTTGAAGTGAACGACTCGGAAGCGAATGGACGCATAGAAGTAGCATGTAGTAGTTCAAGAGATTCCAAATCCGTGCCGAGGGATCACAAAGTTTATGCTTATTTTGCCCATGCGGCTACATCGTTTCTTATGAGAAGTTGCATTTTAGAGGCACTTATTGCTTCCAGCACTGATAATGAACCCGAGGAAACCATCAACAACACGTTGGAACCAAGAGACGTGGTTGCGAGGAGAGCTTTGTATTGGTCGAGTAAGGGACAATTTAAACCTGATGTGCCCGAGACACTGATATACAGATTAGTCTCCAATTTATGCGTCGTAACTGAAATTGACATACGACCTTTCCAAGGTATTTCTGTCGACACTTCTTCTTCTTCTTATAATATTAAACTTCAAGTAGGCTTTTTCACCTTCTATATTGTTTGCTTAGATGATTGAGTCTATTTTCCTGGCCAGCATTTTTTCAGCCAGGTTCACCTATATACTCAGCAAAAGCTGTGCGTTTCCGATTTGGTCATTTAAACCGTGTCATGAATCCTAGAAGCGATCTGACTGGGGAGTCACACTGGGGATCTGGAAACGATACGTTTATATGGACCTACACTTCTCCAGAATTTCCAATGGCTCAGGTATAATCAAAGTCTACGCTTTGTTAATGCACTCGGCGTTCTCTTATTGTCAAAGTCCATTTCCTTGCTCAAAGTGCCCGTCATTCTTCTATTGGAGACGTTCTTTTTATATTTTAGTTGGGTCAATCAAAGGGGTTATCGTTTCAGATAGTAGTAATTTATACCGAAACTCTGTTCATGATCTTGGATCTTATCCACTTAGTTATTCCTCATATCTGGCACTAGAATTTGATACCTTCTATTTGATCTGAACATGGTTAAAATCCATGAACTTTTGATATAATGTAATAGATTTGTATTTTGTTTGGGTATTTCGCGCTCACGTGTTATTATTTGGAACGATTCTATCTCTAACCAGTGAAATGACATCTTACTGAACAGGAGAATTACTTGCAGAAGTTCATACTCCCTGAACCTGTTCTTTGCGTAGGAGGCATTTTACAAATTGAGCTGCTTGGCAGGGTACAAAGACAAGAAACAGATGCTTTGTTTTACATATGGTATGTTCAGTAGTATATATATACATTTTTCGCCTGCCTGTGTTCTGTAGCGCTCTGCACGTACGCATTGAAAAGATTGAGATTTTTTTTTGCGCGCGTGTGGGGTGGGGCGGGGGGGTGGCGGGGTGGAACACGAAAATGCGATATCACATCTAAAGTTAAGGATTACATACTTTTGAATGTACTCCTTTACTTGAAACGGATTTAGACGAACTTTTATGGAGAAGGGACATTCATGATGAGTGTCAGCGAGGACGCTGGGCCTCGAAAGGAAGTGGATTGTGAGATCCCACATCGGTTGGAGAGGGTGGATTGTGTTTCCACACCCTTATAAAGAATGCTTCGTTCTCCTCTCCCTAGCAAACTACCTTAAGACTACCCGGATAAGAGTAAGTCTCCCCTCTTTGGAGAAAAAAGTTCTCTTCCAACTAGACGACCATTTCTTAAACTTTACTAAGACCGGACTCGAAAAACTTGCCTTTTAAGATTAACACCCAAGAGGAATCCTAGAAAGTAGAAGGGAACTGACTAACTAGTCACCAATGGCACCACCCATGATGCTAACTTGAAAGGACACCAATTTATACAAAAAATGGAACTCTTACCTATTTGGATTAAGAAAAAAACTCTTATCCTAAACAAAAGAAGAACGTGTCGCCAGTATGAGACGGATGAACCAAGTTCTTGCCCATCTTGAAGTCTTCAATCACACCCTTTTCCACTCCTATCGACGTGAGCCTGCCGAGGATGTCCATCACTAAGACAAAGAGGAAAATAGAGTTTTTCTACTCCAAGAATTAGTGTGAACATCCCAACAACCTTTCCCTAGAGCACCTTTATAATGGAGTTGAAATGTTTTAACTCAAACTCGACTAGTAAATTTTCCTTCTTTACAGAAAATAGAGTCAATCCATTTATCGCGTCTGTACGAGCCCTCATGAATAACAGCATTCCAGATATTCACCATTTTTGGTGTTGCGTAGCCACTATACCAGTGAGATAGGCTCGAAACTCGTGGTTTCTACCAGCTGAGAATAATTTGAATACTTGTACTAGCTAAGAATAAATTTCTACCTCTTTTTTGGGTGATCGATGCGAATAAGATGAACTGTTGAACTATATATAGACTGGATTCTTGGATGAATGTGCTCGAAGTCACTAAGTCGTCAGAAACCTTTAGTTTCGTCTAGTTTTTGCTCGAGTTATCGATGAACTTATGTACATAGAATTAAGTTTGTTGCATCTTGGACTAATAATGCCTCAACAAACTCATGTTTTCACTGCAGTGTTTCTCACGTTAAAGTTATCGGACGGCCATTATCGCCTTCATTTGACATCGAAATCCTCGAACCCTCAGGGAAGTTTCTTTTGAAATGTAATTATCAGGCAAAGACAACATGTAACCAATTGATTATGCTCGAGAATGAGCCACGCACGATCCTTCCCACATATTTGGAGAGACGTGTCGTTGAATTGCGACAGATTGTGAACATGCTTCGGGGAAATGTAGTCCAAGGTGAGTATTATGCATGGGGTGAGGAAGAAGATGAATCAGATGAAGATTTTGTTGCCTAAAAGAACAAAAGAAGAGGAAGATGAATGTGAAAAGAACAGCCTTTTTTATTGTGATGAAATAATCTGTACAAGATTGTGGCTCGTGTAGATGAATGTGAAAAGAACAGCTTTTTTATTGCTTCATGTTGGATGTAGTTAAAAAAATGTTAGTAGTAATACCACTATAATAGTGCAACAATATTTTTCATTTCTCTCTTGTATTCTGAATGCATTTGTAGCTGTTTTAAGGAGGATTGTGTTTATTTAGTCAATGAACTTTAAACGGCATCGAATAAACCGTTCAATTTTGTGTCAAATAGGTTATATTTTAGAACACGTTGCTTCAAAAACAACTTAATTCTGCAACAAAATCGCTTATACCCGACAATGCAAGTGAAGCTATCAATAAGATACTGAAAGTCGGAGATAAAATAAGTAAATTCAAACCAATAAGTGGTCACACCGAACACTGTAACAGCGCAAACAAGTGGTCACACTAAACACAATTGTAACATGTAACAGCCCAACCAAGTAGTCAGATCAAATACAACTGTAACCGTCCAAATCTGCCGCTAGTAAATATTATTCTGTTTGGGTTATCCCTTTTGGACTTTCTCTCAAGGTTTCTAAACCCTTTTGGACTTTCTCTCAAGGTTTCTAAAACTCGTATGTTAAGAACAAGGTTTCCACACTCTTAAATTTGTAACAGTCCAAGCCCACCGCTAATAGATATTGTCTACTTTAGCTTCCATATTCTTAAATTTGTAACAGCTCAATCACACCGCTAACAAATATTGTCCACTTTGACCTATTACGTATCGTCATCAGCCTCACGGTTTTAAAACACGTTTATTATGGAGAGAGTCTAGCCCTATTCCAACCAGTGCCTCACACCGACCGATGACATGACTCTGATACCATTTGTAACAGTCCAAAGAAGACTATCTGATAGCGGTAGGCTTGAGCTGTTATAATAAGTCCTAAAATTCACTCCCATCATTATAATTTAATCTCAGGAAGAATATCAGTCTATATGATAATACACACAAGCAATTTCCAGAAGTTCACGATGAATATATAAAATTTTGATTTCACCCTGAAGTCAGTGAATGCAGTAAGGGTTACACAGGAAATATGTATTTTTTTTTTTACACATTCAAGTAGCTATTAATACGAATATAGCATTCATACTCTTGAGTAGCAAGGAGTGTCTGTCTTCAGGAGGCCTTGGACTTTGGTGCTGATGGAAGCAACTGCATCCCAGAAACACAAACTCTAATAACTAAACGTATTCGTTCATTCCATTTTAATCCATAAACTTTCAAATATTTCATTCTAACCTCGAGCTTTGAGCTTTACAAACAAATCCCTTTTAGTCTATATCGATAACTTCGTTAAATTCTTCTTTTTTATTTTTAAGAAAAATGCTCTTTAGTGACATTTATGAGCATCAATGTTCAGAGATTCTTCCATATTTTTGCCCTATGGATGCATTTAAGTTATGATATCATGCTGAAAAAGGGATACTGATGAAGAATCAGTGAGTACCTGATAACATGATATCAGAGAGGTGACGAATCCGAATGCTCCCGTGACACGAGGTGTTACTTTCTTAGGAGCTAACTGAAGCAGCCCGATTGCAACAACGATATCCATGGCGGCTTTAATAAGAGCAAGGGATCGCTCGTTCGATTGCCGAACCTTCACTTGGTATTTCTCATCCTAGATCAATTCAATACACCCAAAAAAAACAGTACAATAAAGAGGGTGTCCAAGAGGGAAACAGTAGAATGTTTAGTTCATTGTTGAGAGGGATAAGATAACATACTTCATACTTGTTCTTGTTCTTAAGATCCTTCTCCAGCTTTTTCCTAGCTGAGGAAAGCCTCCCAAGCTCTCCAAGCTAATACACCAAGGAAAGATAAAGGATATCAGTTGCATCAAGTGAAAGACATAATTCAATGCAGGTAAGATTGGGAAACACTGACCTCAACCAATGTGGAAAATATTGATGAACCCATCCAACAGAACAGTGATATCCTACCGATCAGCTCGGCACGTTCTTTGTTCTATCGAAAAATACGTGTCAATGCTGATAATAGCCATAAAGTTGATACAAATAGCAGACATTTAGCTGGAATTTGAGTGATACCTTATAGATGCCTGTCCTGCTGAGCCAAACAATTTGATCGAGAAATAGAAACGTCGACAACAAAGCGTTTTTGCACTGTATGAACCATCGAGTTAGGACGGGATTTGAATTAGAATGATACAAGTAAGTAAATTCTAGAAGTTTATAAAATCATACCTTCCCTAAAAGAACAAGGGGAAGAGGTGTTCCTTGGGCAGGAGGGCTGATTAATCCATGCAAATCATTGACAAACTACAGATGAACAACAACATTCAAACAGAGAATAATTTAGACAAGGATTAACCAAAAGGGTATGCTGCAAAATATGCAAAAGAAGCTAGAACAGCAACACAACAAGCCAAATTCTTCGGTAGTATAAACGTGTCGAAAAGCAAACCTTGAAAAGACGAAAGACTTTGCGAGCTAAGGAAGTGGATTTATCCACATTCTGTGCTGTTCCAGGTTCTCCATTGCTCAAGAATTTAGAGCCATATTGTATAGCTCTGCAGATCTTGTCTCTGGCTTCAGCCTTATTGAGATACAGAACAACAAGGGCAAGTTCTGCTCTGGTTACATCCAATGTGCTCATCTCTAAAACTTATGCATGCACCTTCAAAGGATAACATACAGATTTCAGGTGGCTATTTAAGAAAGAGAAAGCTTAACGCAAGCTATGCATATCTTGTTTGATTCTATTACATTTGGTTCACAAGAAACACGTAGAATATTAAATTCTAGGTAGATGGCCACTATGGATTGAACTCGTTCCCTTTAAGCTCTTTGTTTTTGTCCCAATAAGGCAAGCTAGGAAAGTACAACATCGAGCTCGTCTCAGAGTGATGCTTAGGATTGGATTGCAATTCTACTAATTATTGTAGTTTTTGGGCGGATTGATCATGCCTATCCTACATTAGTTAGCGGTCCAGTCTCTATGTTCAAGTCATTTTAGTTTAGCTATAACAGCCCAAGCCCACCGCTAGCATATATTGTCCTCTTTGAACTTCTCCTCAAAGTTTCTAAAACGCGTCTGCTAGAGAGAGGTTTCCACACCCTTATAAGGAATGCTTCATTCTCCATTCTTCTCTCCAACCGATGTGAGATCTCAAAATCCACCCCCCTTCGAGATATTGTCCTCTTTGGACTTTCCCTTTCGGGCTTCCTTTCAAGATTTTTAAAGCGCTTCTGTTAGGGAGAGGTTTCCACACCCTTATAAGGAATGCTTCGTTCCCTGTTCACCTCTCCAACCGATATGAGATCTCACAATCCACCTCCCTTCGAGATATTGTCCTCTTTGGGCTTTCCCTTTTAGGCATCCCCTCAAGGCTTTTAAAATACGTCTGTTAGGGAGAGGTTTCCACACCCATACAAGGAATGCTTCGTTCCCCGTTCTCCTCTCCAACTGATGTGGGATCTCACAATTCACCCCCCATCGGGGCCCAACATCCTCGCTAGCACTCGTTCCCCTCTCCAATCGAGGTGGGATCTCACAATAGCACTCCATAGACTTTTTAACATCTAACAAAGTGCTTGAGCTAGTTCATAAAGTATGTCTCGAAGTAAGATCCGAACAGTATTAGAGCTGTTCAATTTGGTCTCAGATAAGCTACAACTACCAGATTCATTCCAGCCATCTCATCAAACAACTTTCTAAGAGAAAAGAACATAAAAACGAAAAACGAAAGAAACAACAACAGGATGGGGCATCACATCAGCCCATTCCACTTCATAGAAGCTCGTGCACAGTGAGGATTACTTATGGTTCTTTAAGCCTCTCCTTTCCTTCTTAACCAGAAACAAATCATGTGAAAGAAAACTCACAAGAAACACAGAAATCTAACCATTCTACAATAATCTGAATGAGTATTGGCTAGAACAAGAAGAACAACGAAACCACAAAATCCAAAGAATCGATGAGAATTGCCTCAAAATATCCACCAAGAACATGAAGGAAAACAAACAAATCACCATGATTAAATTCACAAAGAAACCTATCTAGGTCTCTGAATATCTGTACAAATAATCACAGAAACGGGATTCTAAATCACATAACATTACCAAAAACGAAGGATTCGTTCAAGAAAAATTACAATATCTAGTGATTCTGCTTCGTTTTCTCTGCTCCGTGTCGCTGAGCCTCTCAGTATCAGTAGCTTCCGTATCGCAATTTCCCGCTAATGAAAGATGATAAACAGAAGAGGAACGATAAGGGAGTGTTTGGTCCTCTTCCTTCCGAGACTAACCAACAAAAATATCGCAAGGCCACGTCAGCCAGACGCTTGCTTACGTGTCACGACCTCATGGTGGAATTATTCTGACTTCTGTTTCTAGCCGTTGATGATGCCTCCAATCTTTCCGCGCCCGATCATGACCGTCCGTTTGCGAGCGAAAAAAATATATTTTTATAACATGCCACGTAAATTTAAATTTATTTTATTGTTTTTTTTTTCAAAGATGGGATGAGAAATTTAAATAATTTGTGTGATATTTAAAAGCCTACGAATCCAATACCTTTTATAAATATTCATAAAATACAAAAAGTATATTTATTTATCAATTAAATTATTAATTTAATTTTTTATTTATGAAAATTTTTATTGATATCGATATTTTATCGATATTCCCCTAAAATTGAATTATGATATAACATCGATATCACTATTTTCAATAGTTTAGAGATCTATTTAAAAATTTAAATATGTTAGACTTATTTGATACAAAATTAAGAGTTCGGTAACATAAAATAGAAAGTTTAGGGACTTATTAAACTTTTATTTTAAGTTCACAGACCTAACACTTGTAATTTAGAAGAATTCTAAATATTACAGAGCAAAACGGAGAGACACGGAGGGTTCTTGATGCAAATTCTCGGCTCATATCCTCACGAACAAGGAATCGAGTTTTCTCTCGTCGTTCGTACTCGAATATATACAATCCGCGAAAATTTGATCAGCAAGATCCAACAAAAATGACGAGCATACGATGGATGGAACGATGAACGACTCGGTTTTTGGTTTATTTCCAGCTGAAAATACTCAAATTCCCTCTTTCCAATCTGTCTAATAGCTTCTTAGCACCAGGAACCTCCATTTCTACAAGTTTCTTGAGATACCCAATTGCTCCATGTGATATCATCAGCTTCTTGCATTTCTTACTCAGAGCAAGATTTACAAGGCAGGCGACAGCATATTTCTTAGCTGTGTTCTGTGGATTTGAGTCCAGCAGCATCACAAGATTTGGGACACTATTCTCTTCTTTCTTCACTTCATTGCTGTTTTGGGACAGTACCATCAAGCTCGCGATGGCTTGTGCTGCCACTTCTCGGACGCTGTTCGACTTCGCCTCGAGCATCTTGATTAGTGGAGGAACGAACCCCGCTTCCCCGAGTGTCTTTTTCATCTCTGGTGAGCTGCTAACCACGCAGATTGCTGATGCTGCTGCCTGCTGAGCACCTAATGATCCTGCTTTAAGGACACGAAGTAGACATGGAAGAACGCCGAGAGATGTTAGAATCTCGGTCGGAACCATGCTGAGGAGATTTCTCAGTGTCAATATGGCGGATTCTTGGGTTCGTGTGTGGTTGATGTAAACTAATAGGCTTTGTATGCCACCTTCTGAAATCACAGACATTCGTAGCTTTTCACTGCCTGTAGTGAGGTTTTGCAAGCATTCGGCTGCGTGTTCCTTCGACTCTGAGAGAATTCCGCTACCAAGGAGATCGATCATTACTGGAATGATTCCTTCGTCGGCTAGAGATTGCCTAACCTCTGGAATAGCTGACATGTTCTTCAAAGTGCACGTTGCTGCCGACTGCAACACGGGGTTGCTGGTTCGGCAGATATCGATCAGTGGCTGAGCTCCTCCATGGCCAACGATTTCGCGTGCAGTTTCGACTGATGTTGATAGTCTTTGGAGGGAAATTGCAGCCTTTTCTTTACAAAAAGTGCTTCCAGACTCGACAAGTCGAATGAAAGGTGGTAGAACACCCTCTGAAATCAGCCAATTTTCGCAACTCCGCGATTCCACAATCGAGCAAATCGCCATTGCTGCTTTCTCACGAATGCAGGGCGATGTTGCAGACAGCAACTGGATTAGAGCAGAAACGTTATTACGTCCCAAGACGCCGAGGACAGTCTTTTCATCCTCTTTCATGACCTCGACGAGGCTGTCGAGAGCTCTGTGCTTGGCTTCCAAGTGCCCAATTTGTAACCGGGCGAGCAATTCCCTCACATTTCTATGGTCAATCGACTCGGGTTCAGTTGAAGTACCAGTTACGGATAAAGGCAAAGCAGGCTCACCCAGCACACCGATCTTGATCAAATGGCCACAGTCTCGCAAATTCAAATCCAACTTCCCGGATAACGAGTCGAGATCATTCTGCATTCTAAGCTTCCCCTCATACTTTTCCTGCAAACAGATCTCCGCCAATTCAATTGCTTCTTCCAACGTTTTCGAGATAGCCTGCAATTGCTCTTTACAGAGAGCATTCTTGGCGAAAAAGGGGTGGCTAGACAAATCCGATATACGAGACGGGATTCCCTCCATCTTGGAAATAATCATCTTCCACCTACCGAGAAACACTTCGACCTCCATAGCCTTACGTAGAGCTACGGGGACCAGCTCTTGGGCATGTAACAACCAATCTTCAGCCAGCCGAGATTCTCCCCGACGTCCCTTTACACTAACCTCCACCATGATTCTCCAAATGGAAATGAATTGAGCAGTACAGAGCTAAACTATCAGAACAAATTCAGACAAAACAGCAAAGTTCAAGACATGATCCAAGTGACAAACAGGCAAAATACAACGTTATTCAAATCGAAGGACATTGGAGAGGTTGCAATAGACACAAAAATTGTATTTGAGCTTTAAAGAAAAGCCAAACCGGCACATATTTTCTGCTGAAAACAATGAACAGACAACCAAACAACAGAAAACTAGAGTACAGTATAGCTGCCATATGAGTTATCTTCTCTCAATCAATTAAATGCAAAAGTATTTTTTTGTGAGATCCCACGTCGGTTGGAGAGGAGAACGAAACATTCTTTATAAGAGTGTGGAAACCTCTCCCTAGCAAATGCGTTTTAAAAACCTTGAGGGGAACCCAAAAGGGAAAGCTCAAAGAGGACAATATCTACCCGCAGTGAACTTGGACTGTCACAAATGGTATTAGAGCCAGACACCAAGCGACGTGTCGGTGAGGAGGTTGAGCCTCGAAGGGGGTGGACAAAAGGCGGTGTGCTAGTAAGGACGCTAGGCCCCAAAGGGGGTGGATTAGGGGTCTCACATTGATTGGAGAAAGGAATGAGTGCAAGCAACAATGCTGAGCCCCGAAGGGGTGGATTATAAGATCCCACATCAATTGGGGAGGAGAACGAAACACCCTTTGTAAGGGTGTGGAAACCTCTTCCTAGCAGAAGCGTTTTAAAAACCTTGAGGGAAAACCCGAAAGAGAAAGCCCAAAGAGAAAAATATCTACTAGGAGTGTACTAGCGGTAGGCTTGGGCGAGATGAGTTGGAAGTCTACCTGAGCTGTATTCCCATTTTTCTTTTACCATTTGATATCATAAGGAAACTAGCTGATTATGGATTGAAAGAGAAACTTCACTTTGAAGATAAGACAGTGTATGAACTTTTTCCTTTCAATAATGAAGAACAATAGTAGGAATCTTGGGCTGTTCATGATATAAATAAATTAGTTATTTCAGATGGGTCCAGCCAGTAATAGAATACCTTCAACTGATATGATTTCCTTTAGAAATTGAATACTTCCAGCATGATGAACATAATAGCCACCATATGCAATTGCTACTCCTCAACCTGTAAAGAACACATCGAACCCCATCAATTAATCCCCAGATAAACACTCAACCACAACAACAAACAAATCCTGAAAGATCAAACAGGTAAAAGGCAAGCAAAAGCGAAATTTCAGCAGCAAACCTTCAAAACTCAAGAACAGTAAACCAAGTAAAGCTTGATCTGCAAACGCTTTTTCAATAGCAGCGATTCAAGGAAAGCGTCTGATCTTGAAGAACCATTGCTCGAATTAAGAACGGGAATCGATCCAATGAACAAACTCGAAGATTCAGGAAAATCCAGAAGCTACAAAACGGTTGTTAATTTGGGGAAAAGCGAAAAACGTTCGAAAAATCATCGCGGGAAGACGACGAAGCTAATGAACAGGAAAAGAGTGAAAGGACACAGTACCAGAGGATCGAGAAGCCGAAATTTGAAAAGGATTGAAGAAGAATCAGAGCTTTTTTGAACAGTAATAGACACCGACAAGGACGATCGCATTCAAAAATCAAATTTCTTGAAATCTCATACCAATTTCTCTCTCTGGTCGGAGGAAATTGTTAGCCCCACTGTCGCTTCGCCTCAGATTCTGACTCGTAAACAATTAATTTACTATGGGATTGTTGGGAACGAGAGGCAACATGGATGTTTGAACTTTAATATAACCGTTTAGTTTTTGGGATATTTAGAATATTAAATCTAAAATTCTTTCCAAATAAAAAAAAAAATGTTAAAAATAATGCTGTGATAACATGTTAAGAATAAAAAACATAAGTAAGATTGAACGTCCGAGATATATAGGTGGGATCAACTGCTATCAGATATTGTAATTATACCTCAGATTCACCGCTATCAGATATTGTTGTTCTCTTTGGGCTTTATGTTTCGGGTTTCCCCTTAGGGCTCGTGGGATCTCACAATCCACCATTTCAGGGGCTCAAGGTTTTAAAACATGTCAGCTAGGAAAATTTTCCTTTCGAGGTTTCCCTCAAGACTTGTGGGATCTCACATTCCACCCTCCCCTTCAAAGGCTCAAGGCTTTAAAACGTGTTTACTAGGAAAATTTTCTTTTCGGGTTTCCCCTCAAAGCTTGTAGGATCTCACAATCCACCCCGTTCAAGGGCTCAAGGCTTTAAAACGCGTTTGTTAGGGAAATTTTCCTTTCGGGCTTCCCCTCAAGGCCTGTGGGATCTCACAATCCACCCCCTTCAAAGCCTGAAGGCTTTAAAACGCGTCTACCCGAGAAATTTCTCTTTCGGGCTTCCTCTCAAGGCTTGTGGGATCTCACAATCCACCCCATTCAAGGCCTTAAAGGCTTTAAAACACGCCTAATAGAGAAAGGTTTCCACACGCTTATAAATGGTGTTTCGTTCTCCTCCCTCCCCAACCAATGTCTCACAGATTCAATCGTTCCAGCATGGCTCCACTGATTGTTTTTCAACCGAAGCATCCAACAACGCAACCTAATTCTACTTCACTAAGCCTCGTGTTCATATTTAGGGAATATTTGTTTATTTAATGAAATTAATTACCAAAATTTCTAACTTAACTTCAATTATTAAAATGTAGACGTTGACATAAATATTAAAATTTTAATTTTTTTAAATATTCATAAATACTAATTTTAGAAAAAAAAATATATTTATTTAATGGGATTAGGTTGAATCTATAATTCAAAGCATGTGTTGTACTCATTATTAATATTTTTTTTGGTGTTAAATAAAAAATAATAATTAATTAATTTAAAAAAATATTGAATAATCGCATAAAAATATAAATGAATATTTCCTTTATCATCCTTATAATAAGGAGCATGTGAGAATTAAATTATGATCACTACTTCATCATGTTTAACATTGACTTTTATAATTTAATTATAATAATTAATTTACTTTAAAATAAAAATCTCAAAATAAATGATAATATTATTTTTTTTATATACTAAATTAATTTATTTTATCCTCCAATCAATTTTTTCTCCTATTTTTAATTGGACGGCTAGGATTTAAACCATCGCTTGGGAACCATCGGTCAAGATTGAGCCCATTTTGAACCTTTTCTGGCTCCATCCTTATCGACAGATGACGTGGCAACTCTACCACGTGTGAAGCCATCCGTACGTGTTGCTTTCTTTTACTCCACGTGTGAGAAATATCACTACTGGTCTTTCGGCGGCAAAAATCAATATATCTTAATTTTTTTTATTGTATTAATTAAAATTAAAAAACTAATAATATTTGTTTAACTAATTAAATTATATAAATATTATTATTTGTTGATTTTTTTTTTATTGGAAACATGTGGGAACATGTAATTATATATTATTGACAATATATATAAAATTAATAAAAATATATTATTTTTATTTCTCTTAGTGGTAGTGGGAGTGGTAGGTAATGGCAGAAAATAATAATATGAAAATTAATAAAAATATATTATTTTTGTAATGAGAATATTAATATGAATAAATTAATTTAAAATAATAGTAAATAAGCAAAAAGTCCAATAATTTACCATTTTTTATTTTCAATAATTCATGATATTAGTATATTTGATTGAATAATTATGCATTAATGTTCTTTTTTTCTTATAGCGCATATTTTCAAATTCACTAATATTTTAAAAATAATATATAGTATAAGACGGTTGCTCGTCTCGAAAGCCACTGTAGATTGAGATTTCTATAAGCCGAACAACGAACCTGTTATTATGGTTCGAGATTGATCGCTCTAATGATTGAACAAAATGGATTAAGTTTCGAGAATCTATATTAGATTGTCTTTTTTATGGCGTATATGGGTTGGGGTGAAATTTTGTTTTGGACCAACCTGAGATTTCATATTAGTTGAGTTGTAACCCGAACAAGTTGAATAGAGTTCACAACTCAACCCAACTCAACACTTTATTCTCGGGTTGGATTAAATTGGGTTGTCAGATTATTTTTTTAATTATTTAGAAAAATCTACCATAATAATAATTATTTATTCCATCATTAAAATTATAACAGTTAAAAAATTAAAAAATTAAACTTTTATAAAAATAAAAAAAAAATCCTTATTTTTAGATGAAAACGGTCAGTACTTTGTTTAAAAAATATCACTAAATTTACAAAAAAAAAAAATTAATAATAATAATAATAATAATAATTAATATTCTTAATTTAAAAAAAAAACATCTTTAAATTTTTTTTAAAATACATTTTATTATTAGTACTACGTTTTAAAAATAGTCCTCAACCTTTCAAAACAATATTAAAATGTTTATAAATAATTTATGAAGTGTATATAAATAATCTATATATATAATTAATTTATGGATGTTAATGCTGTGTTAAAAAAATTTATGGATATTTTTTTAATTGAGTAATAATAGTAAATATATAATTAATTTTTTTTAAGTGGAAGAATATTAATGAAACTTATTAAAATTTAAAAAAAATATTTAATTTTTTTTTAAATCAAACTAAAAAATTTAAAATAAGATCGAAACAACTATCAAACACGTGTAAATTATTCATAAAAAAACATAGATTTATTTATTTATTTATTTTATTTTATATTATAGGATACCATGACACATAAATATACACAATTATATGATATGATAGTGTCGAGTTTAAGTCACAATTTTAACCTTCCATAATTATTATTCACCATCTTCTTATTTCTTCTTTTTTCCAATAATTACTGCTACTATTTACTTGTTTTCTCAGTTTTTAGGTCTAATAATATAGTTTTACTGTGGTAACCATTTAGTAACTTGTAATTAACTTTATTGTCTACTAAGTCAACTCAGGTAACTAATTATAACCAAATTAAGAAGTCCAAATCAGAGATTAATTAACGTAATTAAAACTCATAAAAATACAAAATAATAAAATATAGATTAAAATATTTTTTAATACGGTACTAATAATAAAAAAAATTTCAAAATTTATTAAAAAGAACTACAAAGAAACTTTTTAAAATTTAAATGTAATTTTTTTTTTAATTTGTTAAAAATTAAGAGTATTATTAAGATATTTATAATTGGAATTATCTTACTATATATCGCTCCAAAATTCAGGGACACTTTTATCCACGTTCGTCCCCGCTTGGAAGCCGTGGAGGGTGAGAAAATGGCAGCACCGCCACTTCCAAATCTCTTCCTCCCGCCAATTTCCCCTACGAGCTCTCCGCAGAGCCCTAAATTCTGTTTTCCGGCGACTACTCCCACCGTCAGCGCACGGCGGGCTACTCCGTTCGTATCTTGTTCTGCTGCTACTGTGAGAAAGGGGGGTAGAGTTAATCCAGATGATTATCATTCCACTCTAAGAGCTCTCAATTCCAAAGGCCGCATGCCAAGAAAATCTCTCGGCCAGGTCTGTTCTCCAACACTGCGTTTATCTGATTGTCTCCTAGTTATTTAAGTGATTTACGATGCTAATTTCTTTTATCTGCGTTTGGATTACTGGGAAATTGGGAAATGTGTGTGGTAAATTAGTAATGGCCACTTTATAATTTGTGTGGAAATCTTGGTATAGGAAATGTAGAGTCATTTTCTCTATTCGATTACATGCTGGAATTCAGGAGGAAGCCTTTGTTCTGGATAGCATTTAAGAATTGAGAGGACACCAAGTATCTGGATAATTTTGGAGGGATCTATTCTTTATGTATTGATGTTTTTCTTCACGTAAGTCATTAGGAAATTACTTTTTTGGTGATCAGTATTGAGGCTTCATTTCTTGCTAATCTCCACAAAAGCCCCTGCCCAAAACTAGGGAGACAATGAGGTTTGAAGTTTTAAATGAAGATGGGACATTCGAGAGTATTATTAGTAAACTGCAAGTTTGATTTGATCCTCTCTCAAGGATGATTAGTCATTGGTTGGATTGGACCGAATTCGAAGTAGCCTATGATTTCCTTCCTTCACTTGTTGGCATCTTTTATGTTTGCAGCATTATATGTTGAACTCTTCAATTAACGAGCAGCTGGCTGCTGCAGCTAATGTTAAAGAGGGCGACGTGGTATTGGAAATTGGGCCCGGAACTGGATCGTTAACCAGTGTCCTTATTGACTTAGGTGCTACAGTGCTGGCAGTTGAGAAGGTTGGTTTTTTTGTTTTCTGTCTTATGATTTGATTTCTGTAAGGCTTCGATCCACGAGTCCAGATGGGAGAAATGGATGTTGAAGTTAACTATGCAAATAACGCTCATTTCTAACATATACATTAAATCTGGGAATGTTTGAATCTTCGAATGTTAGATTGATTGAATTTTTGGTTCTCAGATGCAAGTTTAACTTTTACTTCAACTATCCACTCTGATATATAATATCTGTCTTATTTTGGATTTACTGTTTGGGTATAGGATTCATATATGGCTGCTCTTGTAGATGAAAGATTTGCTGGCACAAACAGATTGAAGGTAAGTTAAATCATTTTTTTTTTGGGGATAACATAGTAGGATTGCTGATCAAAATTCTGTAAGGACAACAACATCTTACATGACTAAGAAGATCACTCCTAGAAATTGGTATTTCATTTATTTTTTTGTTAAATTCTCACAATGAAGTCAATTAAGAAAACTACTGATAAGATTGCTGGCCATGTAACTAAGCCAATCTTTTATGCAACACCTGAAGTTGGATCTTTAAATATTCTCCATTCACCTAGCACACTTTTATAATTCTTTTCTTGTAACAACTCAAACCCACCGGTAGCAGATATTGTTCTCTTTGGGCTTTCCCTTCCGGGCTTCCCCTCAAGGTTTTAAAATGCATCTACTAAGGAGAGGTTTCTACACCAAAGAATGTTTTGTTCCCTTCTCCAACCGATGTGGGATCTCACAGTAATATCTACTAGCGGTGGACTTGGGCTTGGACTGTTACAAATGGTATCAGAGCTAGACATTGGGCGGTGTGCCAGTGAGGACGCTGGCTCCCAAGGGGGATGGATTGTGAGTTCCCACATCGGTTGGAGAGGGGAACGACACATTCCTTGTAAAGGTGTAGAAAACTCTCTCTAGTAGTCTCGTTTTAAAACCTTGAGGGAAAATCCAAAGATGACAATATCTGCGAGCGATGGGCTTGGGCTTGGGCCGTTACATTTTTCATATCACTAAGAAATGCTTCTTGTATGGTTGCTTAGTACAAGTTAATAAAATTGATGGTGCTGGGAATAAGATATTTGTTCTTAGTTCTATGTTTATTACAAGCATTTTTGAATATACTGGATTCATACATGGTCAATATAAGTTTTGCCATGTCCATGTCTTACAGTGTAGGCAATGTTGTGACTATCCCAACTGAATCATGCAGGTTCTAAACGAGGACTTCACGAAATGTCACGTGAGTTCACATATGTCGTCATTGCTCAAAAGTATTGAGTTGTCTGATTCAAAATCACAACCTGCAAAAGTAAGTCCATCTGCTAGATATGCTTCTTAACTTATCACATTTGATTATTTTGTATCAGAATATGCCTTGTGCAGTAACCATTTTCCTGTGGTCTTTTTGTTATGCAATGGTTCTCAAGTTCTTGCATATTTTTACATAAGTCAAGAATGAATGCTTAAGCTCCATAACTTTCAATGGTGTCATGAAGTTTTTGTTTTGCTCATAAAATGTTTGTCATGTTTGTATACGTTGTTCGGGAAACTCAAGCATGTTTTAGTTTATGCTCCAGAAAGTGTATCCATTTGAAGTGAACTATTTTATTCTAAATTAGCTTACTTGAGTTTCTTGTCTGCAGGTAGTCTCCAACATACCATTCAATATAAGTACAGATATAATTAAACAACTTCTTCCAATGGGAGACATTTTTTCAGAAGTTGTTCTTTTACTCCAGGTAATATTGCTTTTTGAAGAACAAGCTCTGGATATGATTGGATCCTTGTTGTTTGTGGTTAATACTTTTTATCTGTTTATTTTTAAAACCTATTTTTGTCATTCAATAAAGGGGGAAAAAAAAAAAAACAAAAAAAAAAAACAACATTTCAAACTTTCAAGTTTCAATTATGTGTTTGAAGGGGTAATTGCTGCTTCTTTAGTCAGGCTTTATACAGTATTTCTGTAATCAGCTATGAGATTCTTTTGAAAATTTATAGATAATATCAAAGGCAAGATACCATGCGCATGCATGTATAAACTATGATAGACTTTCAGATTATTTTGTATTCTAGATTATTCGGCTGAACCCGCACTATTTAAACCATGATATCATCAGTCATTTTCACAGCTACCATGAATATGTGTTTAAACTATCAGGAGGAGACAGCTCTACGCTTAGTGGATTCATCTTCGGGAACATCTGAAAAACGCCCCATCAATGTATTTGTGAACTTTTATTCAGGTATCCTACTAGTTCTACCCTTTCCAAATTGAAACGTCGATGTTGTTTGATATGTGCTGTACATGTTTTATAGCCATCTTCTAAACTGATTATAGATATTGTTCACAATTTTGTATTTTACAAAATTTATGAATGCATTAAGATCTCCATCTTCATTTGGTTGAAGACTAAGAGGAACTTAAATGATTGATTACATGATTCAAATTACTAAACCTTAAATACCTACGTATATATTGTTTTGCTACATTATCTTACTGAAGTTGGAGAAAAGTTTCACTCTTATTATTTTGTTTGATGGGTCATAATGATTTAAATATACAAAATTTGAAGCTTTGTTTGGTAACCTACAAATTTTTATGAAGTTATTTGTAAGATTTCTCTTCCATTTCCTTTATAGATCCTGAATTCAAATTTAAAGTTCCAAGGACAAACTTTTTTCCTCAGCCTAATGTAAGTAATTTCTCATTTATGAGATATCTTTTTTTCTTTTTCTGTTTATACTTTCAACCCCATCCATGATTTGATTCTTCTGGAAAATTTTGGTTTCTTAAAGAAAAGGCTATTGAATGGTTGAAGTGATATTTTCATTTGTTTACGATTTTATAGGTTGACGCAGCTGTTGTATCTTTCAAGCTGAAGCAAGCTGCAGACTATCCTGCAGTTTCCTCCATCAAGAGCTTCTTCTCAATGGTTATATTTCCTTCATGGCTTCGTTAACATAAACAAATTTTGCTCTTAATTCATATATATTTCTTCTTCATTCTTGTGAAAAACTGGGCTCAACCAAATTCTTAGTTTCACAATACCAAGCTATATCATTTTCCTTGGATCATTGCTATTGCATAAAATTGTCTACAACATAGAGCATGTTGCTATACTATAACGCTGTTTTCTCTTGTATTCCTCGGCCATCTTGATCTGGTTATTTCAAGAGAAAACATCATAAAGGACAGTATCCCATATCTAGCGGTGTTGGCCACTAGAACATAGATGTGAGGAATGTTGAGGATTATTGGGAGGGAGTCCCACGTTGGCTAATTTAGGGAATGGCTATGGGTTTATAGGTAAGGAATACATCTCCATTGGTATGAGGCCTTTTGGGAAAACCAAAAGCAAAACCACGAGAGTTTATACTTAAAGTGGATAATATCATACCATTGTAGATGTCGTGATTCCTAACATGGTATCAAGGTCATGCCCTTAACTTAGCTATGTCAATAGAACCCTCAAATGTCGATGAGAGCCTCGAAGGTGTAGTCAAAAGTGTCTCAAGTGTGTCGAACAAAGGGTGTAGTTTGTTCGAAGACTCTAGAGAAAGAGTCGAGCCTCGATTAAGGGGAGACTGTTTGAGGGTTCCATAGGCCTCAAGGGAGACTCTATAGTGTACTTTGTTCGAGGGGAGGATTGTTGGGCGGGAGTCCCATATTGTGGCTAATTTATGTAATGGTCATGGGTTTATAAGTAAGCAATACATCTTCATTAGTATGAGACCTTTTGGGGAAACCGCAAAACCATGGAGCTTAAGCTCAAAGTGAATAGTATTATACCATTGTGGAGAGTCATGATTCCTAACAAGGAAGAGGTTAATCTTCTTTTGGGCTTGCCTTAGGCATCTTTGGACTCACGGAACCATCTTTCAAATTGAGAGAAAAACCGTTCTCGAAGCGGGCAAACATGGCGAGCTTCGGCTCCGGCTCCGGATGACACCTATTGAACCACTTTAGAGTGTGCGCGCTTTAGTTTTCGTATTTTGCACTATAAAATCTTTTAAGTAATGAACTGCACCAATTTGTTACCGCATTGAAGTTTGTTTGTTAATGTATCCGCTACTATCCTTTAACAGGCTTTGTTTTGTTAATGGATATAGGTTAACTCAGCATTCAATGGCAAGCGTAAAATGTTACGAAAATCGCTTCAACACATTAGCACAGCCCTCGAGATAGAAAGAGCTTTGGAAGATTGTAGCCTTCCAGCAACTGTAAGGCATATCTCTGCTCTGCCAATCTTCTAGTTTCCTCAGAATCTATTAACTCTTTTCTTTATATATGGTCTGTTTGCAGTCAAGACCAGAGGAGCTAAGCTTGGATGATTTTGTTAGGTTACATAATTTGATTGTGAAGCAGTAATACCTGAGGCATTAACTGGAAGAGATACTCAAATCCAAGTTCCTTCAGGATGGCCTGTAAAGGAGGTTGGAAGGAAGCAACTGAAGGTGTAAAAGGAGAAGTGGACTGAGAAGGAAAAGGAGGCTTCCACAAGCAGCTTGACAAGAACCAATGCAAGCTAGGTAAGTCATTTATAGCTAACTTTGTAGTCACTGTTCATTTTAGAACGAATCGATGCCTTTTCATGCTGGTATGATGCGATTCCAGTTATATTAGTGATCAACGACGACCATAAGTAAAATTCTAAATTATTACATCTGTTCGTTTTGTTGGTCAAGTCCATTTATGGCCTCGTTTATCTTTGGCTCACGAGTTCATTGAGCAGTCATAGATTCAGATTGTTCAATTTTAAAGGGCGTTTGTTTTGAAGAAAAGAAGAGGGAAATCTTTATTGCACCCCTTCGTTTTGTTGGTCAAGTCCATTGGCTCACGAGTTCTTTGAGTAGTCATTCAAGGGTCTTGATAATTCATATTGTTTCCCTCTAAGGGGGCGTTTTTTTTTTTTTTTTTTTTTTTTTTTTTTTTTTTTTTTTTTNATCAATTTTTTAATTAAAAAATTTGTAAAAAGATATGATTGAGTATGGAAACATATATCTATATTTTGTATTAAAATTCTTAGAGCACAAAACATAGTTTTTTTTTTTTTTTTTTTTTTTTTTTTTTTTTTTTTTTTTTTTTTTTTTTTTTTTTTNAATGGATGAAAATACTTTAATAAAATAATTGGGTAGTTAAGTGGTAGTGGTAAAATACTTACATGACATTAATTTAGTAGTATTTGCCATAATTAATGAATAAGGGCAAAAAGGTAAAATTACATTTAAAATATAAAATAAAATAATTAAAAAGTGCTATAAAAACTGGTTTTTTTGGAAGATATTATTTATGCAAATCTCAAAATATTCTTAATTAATTAATTATTTATTTTGTAATAAATACATCGGGTGTAAAAACTTATGAAGGTAGCTTCTAATATAACGTTGAATACATTATATTAAGGAATATTTTAAAATATTTAAATAGATATTAAATATTTCGTGGTCAGTCTTCTACGAGTTTAGTATAGGATTTTCTATTAACATGTATATACATGAACGATCTTGATTAAATCATTTGTCATAATTTCAAAGTGGGTCGTATTAATAGTGTTACTAAAATAAAACTTCTAACCTTATCCATACACCGTAATACTATAGTTTATTTCTTGAGCGTGATTGTCTTGTTTATTGACTACGTATTGTTCAAATTAAAATTATTAATAAATTAAATAATTAATTACAAAGATTTATGATATAAATCTCAAAAATGTCCATTAAAGACGTGTTATCTATGGTTGCATGCCCATGACACGTCATACTCATTTTACTGCTTTCATGTTATATTACTTTTTTAAGTTTATTTCTATTATATGATTGTTCATAAAAATCATATCTAGCTTTGAAAACGTGACTCGAGTCTCGACCATACATCAATATTGTCCACGAAATTTGATTGTAACACGACTGACTTGTTCACTAGATTAAAGCAAGCGCTACACAATCGCTAATCGAGCTGACAAGAAAAGTCCGATTGTGATACGCACCACACACGTGAATCGACTAATACAATAGGAGACAACTAAAAAAGCATATGACATGTCTGATTAAGGATGTCGAAAACTACAAAACAAAATCACATGTCTTTTCAGCTAAACACGACACAGTTCATCAGCCCCCTTTCAAGATCTCACAAAATCTCAAATCCCCCACCATTTTTCTCCTCCTACATGGATTAAAATAAAGCAAAAAACGAAGCATCCTCCTTACCTTCATCTTCTTCACTCCTTTTGTCTTTTTCCCTCTGAATCTTTGATCCGCCATGGCCGAGCTCTGACACCCATCAGAGCTTTTTCGACCCATTATCGAAGCTGCCTCCCACTTTCCTCTTTCAATCGATTTATATATAAATCCATCACTCCCACTCACTTCACTCACTTAAAATCAATTCAATTCCATTTTCATTGCTTGATTTAGTAATTCCTCTGTTCTTGAAGCTGCTTCCATGGCGGCGGCGGCGGCAGCGGCAGCGGCGGCTCTGTCATTTTCCCCTTTTCATTTGGATCACGCTGCCTCGACCAGAATGCTGAAGGATTTTCTTCAGGAAAGTAATGGAAATGGAGAATCGAAAACGGCGTCGTTTGTTAAGAGGATCTCGTTTCCGTCGCTGAAATTGCGAAGGATTCTTCCGAGAAGCCTTTCGCGGCGGCTGTCGGGGATGAGAGAGAGAGATGAGAGAGAAACCAGCGGCGATTTCGTTGTTAAAGTAAAGGACATTATTCGGTGGAGATCGTTTAGGGATTTGGTCGACGAGACGGCGGAAATGGCGGCTCCGCCGCTTGATTTCGCTGATTCGCCGGGTCGTTATACGGCCGCCGCTACTACTACGACGACCACGACGGCGACTAATAGCAACAGTTCGAGTTGGTGCGAGAGCGATTTCACGGCGGAGGATTTGCCGTCGCCGTCGTGGAAAGGTTGCTCCGACGACGATGAAGCGGGGAAAGTATATTTCTCTTGTGTCGGTGAAGATTCGTCGGAAACGCCCGTAACAAACTCAGTAAACGACAAAAAGGTGAGCAATAATTGAGTTCTTCGCACTTACGATGAAAATGGTCTTTTTAACTTTCTTTGACTTTTCATGACCGTTGGATCTGTTTTATTTTGCAAGCAAATTGTGAACGGTGTGATTAGATAAAATTTTTCTCACAAGACTAGATTCGTCCGTAGAGTATCACACTGGGACTGAAATTAAATATTTAAAAATAGGGTATTTTATTTTTATAATAATAATAAATAATGTATTTATTATTTGATAAAAAATTTACAAATGAATTATTTATATATATATATTTTTTCTTATAATAAATAATAAAATAAATTAATATATTTTATTATTTATTATAATTAAAAAAAATTAAATTATTTAACAACATTTTGAATCATTTTCCAGGTAAACTTATTATCCCGTGACAATAAAGGCGAACAAAGTGCTCGACGACTATTAGAACGTATCGACGAAACAATTTCATTATCACGAAGTTACAAGTTAATGGAACTGTTTCAACAAGAACGTCCGTATTATCGAGAAAGTGAAGACGATGAAGAACGGGATAATAGCACGGGAAAAGCTAAAGAAGACGGAAATGAGTTGTTTCGACGAGAATTCCCGTGTTATCGAGACAGTGAATACGACGGAGAACGAGATAAATCGAACGGAAGTGATTTTGGATGGATTTTGTCACAAAAGGGAAAGGAAAATCTTTGGAGAGAAATGGAGAGAGAAGGGAAATGGGGAGTGTTTGGTAACGAGGAGAGAGAAGAATTGGGATTAGAAATTGAAGGGGGAATTTTTGGATGTTTGGTTGATGAAATTATGCTTGATATTTTCCCATTATCAGTATAATTTTATTTATTATTATTTTTTTTTTTATAGAGTCAATAATTTTTTTTTTAATGCATACGGGATTAAGAGGACTTGACCTTGGCTCTGCTCGGGCCAAGGTCCCTCAATGCAACGTCGCATCTCATCTTGTTATCTCGATTCCCATCGACAGGGTTCATATGTCTTGACGCCATCATAACTCGCTCGATCATGCCACCGAGAATGGGCCCGTGTGTCATTCATCTCATCGGGACTTCCCGAACATCCATCCATCCGGGTTCTATCGAGGCATTGGCCCTCCCGTGTCCATGCCGAGTCGTTTACGGATACCATACCGGATAGTGGGTGTATGTAGCAACCTCCAACACGCGGGCTGGGGCGCAATATCGGCACACACGTGCCATCTGGTACTGTCCTTCAAAAACCAATTTCAAAGGAAGTCGCCCGAGACACTCGTTCCAGCGCGCTCGCTCACATTGTGACACACGTACGTGTCGCAGGGTAGCTCACTTAGTCCACATGGCCCAAGGGTGGCAGAAGGGAAAGCTCAAAGACGACAATATAAATTATTTGCAGTAGAATTTCTTCCCCGACGTTCTAAAAAATGAGAATTTTACAGAGATGGAAAATGAAAAACGAGGCGGGGACAAGATGGAGAAATCTTCTGTATCCTCATCTCGCCCATCGACATCTCAAATTTATGAGTCAGTTTCATGAATCGTGAATTAAATTATTTCACATAAAATAGTTAATTTCTCTAATCGAGCTCAAACTCAACAAATGCATATACAATTATCGAGCTCAATTGAGTAACACCGACAAATAAACGTAGGTTAGAAATTGCAGTAGCCACAAAGGAACAAAACTTAGCAGTCAGTAGTTTAGACACGTACAAAGCATTGTCTTGAAGACAACTATTCGATGGGCACGAGTTGCAAGGAGATTACAACGATCGTTTTAACATGAACGATCACTTTTGATAGAACAATAGCTTGTAACTATCCATATCCGATTCGAATCCTTTTATACCAAATTTATTTTTAATAAAAGTAAAATATTATTTTTTTAAAAATTAAAGATTTGTAGATCAATTTAAATTATATTAAAAAATTAAAATTTTAATTTTAAAATTGGTTAGAAAATAAATAATAAAACAAAATAATTATGGAATTAAATAAAATTAATATATATATATATATATATATATAATTTTTTTATTTTGAGAATTTCAATCTTACGAAAAAGATTTATTTAATGTATAATGTACAAAATAATAATAATAATAATAAATAAATAAATAAATAAATAAAGTCAAAGGTAATTCATTAATGTTATAAAAGCCATGCTTGACGTTTTAGCAAAGCCTTTATTTGACTCCTCCCCATGTGAAATGTCTTCTTTGCACTTCCTCCCAAGCTTCCAACTCCCTTGGATCAATCAACTTAGTATCGTGAAATTTTAACCAATCGTACGATTAGAAATGGTTGATGTTCGGGTTAAATTGAACCATAAAGACAAACATAAATATAAAAGATCGGGACAATCAACGATAATAAAAAAGTCTAACATAAAATAAAATTGGACCATCAAACAAGAGCGAGAAAGAAAATTTTAGGTCGAAGCTCAAGACCTCCCGTTGACTTCCACCGTGCCCTCTACCGTGTAAACCTGACAAACCTCAATTTGATCCTTTTAGGAGCGAGAAAGAAAATTTAGGTCGAAGCTCAAGATCTCCTGCCGACTTCCAGTGTGCCCTCGTTTCCTGTAAACCTATTCCAGCTCAATTCGACCCTTTTTTGACCTAATCTCGAAGATCGTGTGATAAAACGACATCGATGTGCAAGTTTCTCACAACAAATTTTACCATTTTTTTTTTTTTTTTTTTTTTTANAATATTTTGTTAATTAATGATATAAATATAATATAAAAATTTGTTGGAGTTACCCTATGAGGTCAATGTACTAAGCTAAAGACCTAAAATTTAAATATATTATTGCTTGTTATTAAAACAATCACTATTTTCAAACTTTATTTTATTTCTCCGATCCCTATGATACATTTATTTTAATGGTCTCACTTATTTTACAAAATTAAGTAAAAAATAATATTATTCAATTTAAAAAATAAAAAATAATATTAATTAAACTTTAAATTGCATTAATATTTTTTTTCTATATATTTATCATTTTTATAATATTAATTATTTTACGAGATTTTGTCATTTATTCGTTTTTTACTAATTTTTATTCTTTTAATATTATATTTTATTTTAGAAGGTTGTTTTAATTAGTGCTGTAGTTGACTTTTTTTTAATTAATTATAATTTAAATTTTGTAATAAAGAATTTTAAATTCTTGGTTTTAGAATCCAACACCTAAACGTAGTGTCTATATCAATTTTTTATTTAATAAATCAAGAGCATATTAAATTATTATTTTTTTTTTTATGTAAAATGGTTAAAATTTAATGATTAAAATAGGAATTAATTTTATTTAATTCCTTGAGAATTAAAATAAATTTCAGACCTAAAATCAATTCATTTAAAATAATAATTAATCATTTATTAGCATTAATCCTCCGTTATCATCATATTATTATTATTATTATTTGAAATACATTTTAAATTATTTTGTTATTTTATAATTTTATTTGACAATATATAATTTTTTTATTTACAAAATTGATAAAAAAAATCTAAAATAAATATGCATAAGAAATAGAAAAAATAAAATTATGAGGACAGAAATAAATAATATAAAAACTAAATTTAGACCAACATTTATATTTATATTTATATATTTATGGAAATTCCCTTTTCATAGGTATTAATATTCATACATTTTTGGATAAATTAAACTGTGAAATTTGTAAATTACTTATCTACCCTTGTCTCGAATTTCCTATTTTGAAGTAGACGCGGCATAAGAGTTTTTATCCAGTACGCGCAAATCCACAGCATCAAGTGCCAATGTAGCCGTCAGATCATAAATAGAGATGATCGAACCGTCCACATAATGCACGTTTTTCTAAATCAATCTTTATTAGTGAATATGAAAATTGTCTATTAAAATTAAAATTACATATAAATAATAATAAAATTCAAAATTTCTACCAATTTTGTTAATAAATTTAGAAGGGAAATTGAAAATTTTTCCTTTTTATCAATATAAATTTATTTTAATTTTTCATAAATTGAGTTAAATTAAAAAAAGAAAAAAACGAAAAAATTCATATGGGTTTCGAGTTGACATTTTTTTGATCCGATCAACATAATCAACCCGAAAATAGGGTTACAACCTAATCCTAATCCAAACCCGCTCTACTTTTGAGATTATTATAAAAAAAAAAAAAAAGAATATTTGAGTCTTATGAGATTTTAGTTATTAATGTAATATGTACAGTGGATATGTACTATTTTTTAAACAATTAAAAAAATAACCCGACAACCCAATTCAACATAAAAATGGATTGTGAACTGAATTCGCGTTGCTCGGGTCAATAACCTAACACCAGTCAAAAAATTCGAGCTAGTGCAAAATATTTTTTGAACCTAATCATTATATTGAACACACGACACGATAGCTAAGTGTCACGTGTCAAAGTCGAGATCGAGTCTAAAATTAAATTCTAACTTTCTTAACCAAAATTATAATTGTTAAAATATTAAAAAAAAAATACTTTTTAAACAACAAGAAATAATTAAATAATAATAATAATAATAATAATTAAAAAAAAAAAAAAAANCCAGCGCGGAGCTTAGAATGTAACGTGAATCAGCGTCCACTTTCACCGCCGGCTCCGCGCCAACGTTTCTACATAAACTCAATTCTTCACTCTTTTAAATGTCTCTCAACAGATTTTCTCTCTCTAACATGCAAGTTTCTTCGGTGTCCATTTCAATGGATTCGTGTTCTTGATTCCTTCAATTTCAGTCTCAGATTCTTCTCCCTCCTTTTGATTTCTTCGTCACTTTTGCCTTCGTTGATTGATTGGGGGAGGAAGAAGAAGACGAGCAGGCGACTATGAAGAACGACGAACAAGTTCGGACTCTGTTTGGGATTTCCCTCACCGAGCGCCCTAAATGGCACCAGTTTCTCATTTGCTCTTCTGGATTTTTCTTTGGCTACTTAGTTAATGGCATCTGTGAGGTATTGTTTCTTTTTCGGATTTTCTCTTTTCTGTTTGGTTCCCGAGGAAATTCTGGACTTATACGGCTATTCTATTGTACTGTTTGTTTGATTTTTTGTATTCGGTTTTAGTTTTTGTTTGATTTATTGAAGGAGATTTGTGATTCCGTTGCTGCATGTTACTCTGTTTGTTTCTCGAGAAAATGCAATTTGGGGAAAGAAAGAAAATCGCTCGGAAAATTTCGTACTCTTTGATTTCGGCATTCAACCTAAAGATCCTCATAATTCCATTTCCGTATCAAATACTTGCTTGGTTGATCCGTTTATCTGTTCATATGCTACTGGTTTCAATTTTGGGGATTGAAATTATTACATGAACTGAATCTCGATTTCTGCCTAATGTTTAGGAATATGTATATAACAAGCTGCAATTCAGGTGAGCGTTTGACATAAAACTTCTTATGCCCTTGAAATTTCCATAACGCATTTCTTTAATTTCACCCAATATTGAATTTCTTTGCTGCAGTTATGGATGGTACTTCACATTTATTCAAGGATTTGTGTATCTTTTTCTGATTTATCTCCAAGGATTCACTGCCAAGCAAATGGTTAATCCTTGGAAGACTTATGTAAAGCTTTCTGCTGTGTTGATGGGTTCCCATGGCCTCACCAAAGGATCTTTGGCTTTTCTTAACTATCCTGCTCAGCTTATGTTCAAATCTACTAAGGTAAATTTGGCTTGTTCTTGTGTAGATATGCTATGAAATCTTGTTTGTTTGGGAATACGTATGAAAAATCAGCTGGTCTTTGTGAGTTTATGTCTCGAATGTTGATTGATAATCTCGTTGAAAAATGATATGTTGTCTCAAATGTCGATTGCTAATCTCTAGAGAAATGATATGTTGTCTTGAATGTTGATCGGTAATCTCATCGAGAAACGATCTGTAGTCTCGAATGTTGATTGATAATCTCTAGAGAAATGACATGTTGTCTCGAATGATCTCGTCTCGAAGGTCAATCGATAATCTCATCGAGAAATGATCTACTGTCTCGAATGTCAATCGATATTCTCTAGAAAATTGATTTGTCGTCTCAGAATGTTGATTGACAATCTCGTTGAAAAAGGATTTGTTGTCTCGAATGTCGATTGATAGTCTCATTGATAAATGATTTGCAGCTTGTTGTGATTGAATCTGATGGGGATCAGTATAGTATCCATTCACCACAAGTTTGATTTTTAAAATTTTGAATAGTTAGCTTGAGTTGAACTTTCATATATATATATATAATTTAATTCACTATATTTATGTATTTTTTTCAATTTTTTTCCTAATATATATATATATATATATATATATATATATTTTTTTGTTTCATTCTTTAATTCTGTCGGTCTTCTAAAAATTTCGATTGCCTCCTTTAATTGTTTCCTAATCTTTTTAAGTTTTTAATTTTGACATTTTAAAATTCTTATCTCATCCTTTAATTTTGTCCTAATCTTTTGAAAAAATTAATTTCATCCTTTAATATTTTTCCTAATCTTTTAAATAATTTTAATTTCATCCTTTAGGTGTTGACTTTTTTTTTTTTTTTTTAATTTACTAAATGTCAAAAAAGAAATTTATTATGAGGGTTATTCGTAGCATGACATGGATTCCTATGGTCCCATTATTACAGCTAGAGTCGGTAGTTTTTTTTTATACTTTTATTATTATTATTATTATTATTTTGAATTATTATTATTATTATTTAAATGCATAGTTTTTTTTTTTNTTTTGCTTCACATCATCTATGAACAATTTTAACCTTTTGTGAAATTGAGGATTTAATTGGAGAAAAAAAAATAATACAAAGAGTATATTCAAACATTTTGCTATAAAGTTGATGCTTAGTTTGGTTTTTTCCTTCTTCATATTGGTATTCATGATGAAAGTTAGAATTGAAATGAACATTAGATTTTCCGATTCGTTGCTTGAAGTTAATTAGGTTTTGATGTTTCAGGTTTTGCCCGTGATGATAATGGGCGCATTCATACCCGGCCTTAGACGAAAGTATCCAGCTCACGAATATGTTTCGGCTGTACTTTTGGTTGTGGGTTTGATCATCTTCACATTAGCAGATGCACAAACATCTCCGAACTTCAGTATTCTCGGTGTGATCATGATATCGGGCGCTCTAATCATGGATTCGTTTCTTGGTAATTTGCAAGAAGCCATCTTTACCATGAATCCCGAAACGACACAGGTGTGGATCCTCATGTGCTATATTCTTGTTTCTATGGTTGTTTACATGTGATAATAAATTAATTCCAAAGTAACCAAACAGATGGAGATGCTGTTTTGTTCGACTGTCGTTGGCTTGCCTTTCTTGATCCCGCCCATGCTTTTGACAGGAGAATTGTTTAAAGCATGGACTTCATGTTCTCAGGTAACAGTTAGCTCTCTCTCTCTCTCTCTCTCTCTCTCTCTCTCTCTCCATCTCTCTCCCCTTTTCACCCCCTAATTTGCTGAGGAAATACACGTTCTGAGAATACAATACAACGTATTATGCAGCACAAATACGTATACGGAGTGTTGGTTTTTGAAGCCATGGCGACCTACATCGGCCAAGTCTCTGTTCTTTCACTCATTGCCCTATTTGGGGCAGCTACCACAGCCATGGTAAATATTCACTTCTTAAAAACCTATCTCACTTTACTTGCCACTCCTACATGTGCTAAGTTATGGAGTTTTCAATGCTCTTTCAAGCATCTCATAAATGTCCATAGCTTTTTCTTTCATCCATTTTTAGAAATGATGCCTCTCAGTTTCAGCATTCCAAAGAGGATATGATCATTGAACCTAGTTGAGTGCATCTGTTGAATTATGATCCAAGTCCTAGTTTAATCATAAACTTTCCTATTAATTTTCTCTAATCCTTAAATTTTCAAAATATTGTCTCAAAACGCCGCATAAAAGTTGTTCGAAATCTCGACATCTAAGGCCTCATTTGATAACCGTGTGATTTTTTGTTCTAAAAGCGATTGTAAAGAAAATGTGAGAAAATAATCACAATTTTCAAAATGCATCATAGGGGGCTTAAAAAACGTGTCTACACTAAATTTCCTAGGACTATTAATGATTGAGAATAGGATTGAAACTTTGAATTATTATGATCCTACTAACACCTCAAAACAATTGAATTCTGTCACAGATAACAACAGCTAGAAAGGCAGTGACATTATTGCTATCTTACTTGATATTCACAAAGCCATTAAGTGAACAACATGCGACAGGTCTACTACTTATAGGTATGGGGATCACACTGAAGCTCTTACCCGATTACAAGCCGAAAAACAGAGCTTTTCCGAGTACCGAGAGTTCAAGACCTGCTAACATTGACAATGAAATGGCAGCACATCAAATAAGAAGCGAAAAAGATGAAGAAAGAAGGCCATTGGTTTAAATTAGGATCCCATTTTATTGTTCTTATTTTCCAACTTTCAATTTATAAATGCAAGATATTACCTAAGATTTTCCTGTCTCAAACTTCTAAATTGTCTGATCAAAACAATGAACAGATAACTTATAGAACATAATTTGACCAAAGGCCCAGCTCAAGATTAAAGATGTTCAAGAGAAATTGTGGTCTACAAAAAAACTCCTATTACTTTCAATGGTAGTTACTAACAAATTAAATAAGCAGAAACAAAAAACGACTTACAGAACAGGAAGACTTTGGAGATGCAATGAATAAGCAAGCTATGAGTTCCTCGTTGAACCATGTTTTGCTTAATCAACTATAGGTGCATCATCAAAGGCTTCTCTTGCTTCAAGTACATCAATGCTATATCGCTTGGAGAGCAGTTCAACTTGTTCAGAAAATGACTTGTTGCCATTATCACCTATGTGTTTGATCATCTGAGACCACCTCTTTCTACATATATCACCATCCCTATGCTCAAGCAGTTGGTCCCATTCCACATCTTCGATGGAGACAGCGTCCAAGCTGGACAGAGCATCGACAAGTCGGTAGTCATCGACATCTTCCCATTCACCCTCAGCAACCATTGGTGATGTTAACTGGCGATACCATTTCATGCAGCAAAGAGCATTTGATCTCGTGGCCAACTTGTCGCTAATTGCTCCCCAGCAGATATTGTCACGTAGCATTCCGTGCTTGGATATTTTTTCCTCGGAAACCTTGTTTCGCAGGTCTGTGTTAACTAGATCAAATAATTTCTGGTACTCGTCTTGTGTCCAACGTCCTTTCTTCATATTGGTGAGTTTTATTCGTCGCCATGTATCTTTCACATGAAACCTATGTTTTCCAAGAGCATCAGCCAATCCTTTCCAATCCGATCCATATTTTTCGTGAAACTTACGAACAATTTCATATTCTTCGGGTGTCCATTTACGCGACTCGTCCCTTTCAAACAAGATGTGAGCTCTATAGTATACACTCAAATAAGGTCTGTAAGGTAAGGATTTTCCTATGTCCTTCCAACAATTTTTCAGTTCAGGAAACTCCCTACATTTAAGAACCTTTTTGAGACCTTCATCACCAAGCCCGTGTTCATGAATGTATTGCATGACAGCCATTTTAACTATCTCATCTTCTTCTTTGGAAAACCGCTTGCCTCTTATTAAACCATCATCTTCTTGCTTAGTACTTTTTCTACTTTTGCCATCATCTTCTTGCTTAGTTTTTTTTCTACTTTTGCCATCAGCTATTGGAAAAATCTCAACATCTTCTGAAAATCTGACTTTCTTAGATGATCCCTTGGGAGAAGGTCTTTCAGAAGGACCAACAACGTCCTCGTTCTCTGTCAATCCTGCTCCTCCTTCACGAACCTTTTCTTGTGATGCACCTTCAACATTCTTAGTTTTCTTCTTCTTCTCCTTCTTAATAGATAAAGAATTGTCTCTAGAATCCTCAGTTTTTTGTTTCTTTTTCTTCTTCTCCTTCCCTTCATCTCGCCCTCGTTTACGGTTAGATGATCCCTTGGGAGAAAGTTTTTCAGAAGGACGACCAATGTCCTCGTTCTCTGTCAATCCTGTTCCTGCTCCATGAACCTTTTCTTGTGATCCACCTTCAACATACTCGGTTTTCTTCCTCTTTTTCTCCTCCTTAATATGTGAAGAACTTTCTTTAGAATCCTCAGTTTTTTGTTTCTTTTTCTTTTTCATCTTCTCCTTCCCTCCATCTGACCCTCTTTCATAATTAGATGATCCCTTGGGAGAAGGTCTTTCAGAAGGACCAACAACGTCCTCGTTCTCCGTCAATCCGTCTCCTCCTTCATGAACATTTTCTTGTGATCCACCCTCAACATACTTAGTTTTCTTCTTCTTCTTCTCCTTAATATATAAAGAATTGTCTCTAGAATCCTCAGTTTTTTGTTTCTTTTTCTTCTTCTCCTTCCCTTCATCTGGCCCTCTTTCACAATTATCTCCATCAATGCCCTCCAACAACTTAGCTTTTTTCTTCTTTTGCTTTTCTATTCCCTTGTCTTTCTTTACGCAAGTTTCTGTCTCGGTTTCTATTTCTTCATTCTTTGCCCATGGTTCTGTCTCAGATTCTGTCTCTTCTTTTTGCTCGTTCTTATGGGTTTTATGTTCTTTCTTCCTCTTCTTTTTCTTCTTCTCTCCGTCATTCTTTTTATCTGGACCATCAGGCCACTTAGTCTTTTCTGACCTTTGCATCTGCATTTTGTCATGAGTCACATCTTCATCTTGAGCAAACAATTCTGGAGTTGTCATCTAATACAAGAATATAGATGTGTGAGCAAGTAAAAAATAATAGCAACAACAATAATAATAATGATATGTATCTACATCTACATCTATCTATACTTTACATAAAAGTGCCTAAAATGGAGAATCTTTAGGTTTCCTTTAAGCCCTCCACACTTAGGACTAATTATCCTAAATATTTTCTTTAACTTTGTAAATCAAGTACATGAGTACAGAGTCTACGGACAACTCTTATTACCAGTAAACTCGAAGAAACATTGTTTATTGCATTATTTAAATTTTTTTATAAGAAAAAAAATTCAATGATACATGAAACTACAAAAGAGGCAGAGACCCTCTATAGGGAGATTTACAAAAGATCTCTCCAATTGAAAAGGAGGGAGATTGTGACGTGATGAGAAAGAAGAGAACATCTTCATCAAGCCATAACCCTGTTAACTATAGCATCAAAAACCTACTAAAGGAGTATTCCTTATCCTGGAAAATTCTCCCAAATGTTCCAGAGATATGCACTAATAAAATTCTACCAAAGATGCTTCTTATCTCTTTTGGAGGGATGACCTCCTAAAGTAAGCGAGAGAAGTAGCTTAAGATCATCTGGCAGTGTTGTTTGCCATTGAAAGATTAACAGTAAATGGTTCCAGAATGCCTTTGCAAATTCACAATTAATCAAGAGGTGAGGTTGTGTTTCTGTACTATGTTTGCAAGTAGAACACCACTGTGGAGATAGATTCCAGTGAGGCATCCTTCTTTGAAACTTGTCATTCGTGTTGATGGCCTTGTAGGAGAGTTCCCGGGTTTCTTAGGGTCGATCTTTCCACATCACTACCCTAAGCTCAGTTTCTCAAATGAAAAGCTTGTTATTCTTTCATTTTTATCAATGAAAGCTCGGTTTCAATAAAGTTGTGGTGAAGCATTGCTACTTGTAGGAGAAAGATCATGCAAAAGGGAGCTGATGGTAAATGTTCAATTTGGCAGAAACTTCCAAAAGCACTAGCTAATCCTTTGTGATAGAGTGGCCGAATCTAAACTTTGCAGCAGGGGTGCATAGTCCTCAATCTCAACATCTATTTGGTTTCTTCTTAGTCCACGGTTTCATCATTCAGCATGCCACATATCTTTAACTGCCCTTTCTTCACTAAGAGAGAGATAAAAATAAAAGGAAATTTTCTTCCCTCGGCCAGATATCTTTCCAAAAGGAAGTGTTTGCTCCATCACCAATTATGTATGTCAATCAATCATGTATGAAGGAGCAGAAATTCAGAATGGTTTTCCATTGACCTTTGACGGTGTTAAGGGAAGAACTCCCCAGTTTTGCGTTGCAAGATCGCATTGGTTAATAGGAGGGAGACAATTTCAGTTTAAAAATAAAAAAGTAAGAAGAACTAATTGTCTTCTATCCAACTACAATCTACGAATATATAAATATATCCAACTACAATCTATAAAAATAAAAAGTTCTTCGGTCAATCCAAATAACTCTTACAAGTTAGGAATTAGAACAGAATTGAATGATAGATTATTTCGACCAATTGTCTGATAAATAAATAAGAGATGCTGAAAAATTCAACATGTCAATTTTCAGAAGAGACCAAAGAAATATACAGATAGGCTCGATTGACAGATCTGCAACAAATCTATTCAGCAAGATCAAAAAAATATACAGATAGCCTCGACTGATAGATATATGCAACAACAAAGCAAAAGGCAGTTCGAAAAGAAAACGCAAATTTCCGCGAGGTTTTGTTCGTTGCTATTCACAACTACTCACTATTGCTATTAAGAAGAGAAAAAACCAAAAAAAAATCCTCCATTCTTTCATTAGCCAAGTTCTAATCTGTGTTCATCAGGAGAGACGAAAAGCATAGACGTAACTCGGGAGAATACCAGTGACAACAAGAGAGTAGACAGTGCAAATGAAACTCACTAGGAGGAGGCTGCGGCGGCACGAGCAGAAGAAACACGGCGGCGGCAGCACTGAAATGGAGGAGGAGATAGCGGCGACACCTGCGCTCCTGCAACGAAGGATGAGACGGCGTGAAGAATGGTGGAGGAAGTGAGAAGAACGGTATTAGGGATTCCACATTTTATTTATTTTTAGACAAAATAATTTAAAATATATTTAGTTTATTTCATTAATATTCTTAATTAAAATATTTCAAATGATTTTTCCAAATTGCCATTAAAAAAAATTATAAATTCAAAAATTTATTCAATAATATTTTAAATTTTAAAATTTTAAAAAACATACTAAGCAAAATAATAATACTAAATAAATAAAATCCAACCCGAAATACAATGGACTAAAGCACGAGAAAAATCGAGCCACCAAATAGAAGAGAAAATGGGCCCAAGTTCCCTGGTCTCATTTCCTTGGCAGACAACAAAATGAAATATCTTATTGTTTTGTTGTACTATTTTGTACCTCTCTCGATTGATAGAAAGATGTTCGGGAGCTGGGAGGGCCTATCGTGAGGAACTTTCCTTTTTCCGGTAGGCGAAGGTAAAGCGGGAGCTGCGTATGTCCACAGTGATCAAGGCAGAGTGACTCCTTTAAAAGAAGTTTGTTTGTTTTCTCGAAACTGTTAGATCTGCTTTCGTTAAAGAAAAAATAGAAGTTCTTGATTTGGCCGATGTTGGCTTGTATGGCAATGCGGACTCAACTCAATATGAGGATTTCGTTTTTCATACTGCTGCTATGAGCCGAAAGAGCTAGTAAGCTATCTCGTTAAACGAAAGGAGCACGTACGGGTTGACCTCGTTACAAGGGGTGGGGGCCAGCCAAAGAAGGTCAGTGGCCTTATATCGGTTGGATGATGAAAGTCCCCCATCTACTAATTTAGGGAATGATCATGAATTTATAATGAAAAAATACTCCCTCTATGATAATAATTTTAATTTTATTTTTTAAATATAATATTAAAATTGAAGAGTATATTTTTATTAAGATAAAATATAAAATTTAGGGGTTTTTTTTTTCAATTTAACAAAATATATATATATTTTATCTAAAAAATACTCTTTACTGCGAAGTCTTTTGGGAAGCCTAAAGCAAATCGAGCTTATGCTCAAAATGGACACTATCATATCATTTTAGAGAGTCGTTTTCATCGAACAACGGACTCCAAAAGGCAAAGCCCAAATCAAAGCCACGAAAGCTTATGCTCAAAATAGACAATATCATACAATTGTGGAGAGTCGTGTTCATCAAACAACGGACTCCAAAAGGCAAAGGAGTCAAGTCTCGATTAAGGGGAGGTGTGGATATTTTTTTGTATAAAAACCTATGAAATTTAAAAAATAACATTATTATTATTTAAATAAAAAAAACCCATTTATTTACTATAAGAATTTTATTTTTATTTTTTAAATATAATATTAATATTGAAGATATTTTTTAAAAATTGAAGAGTATATTTTTATTAAGATAAAATATAAAACTTAGGGTTTTTATTTTTTATTTTTTCAATTTAACCAATATATATATATGAAATATTTTAAATTAAGAATATTAATGAAATAAACTAAATATATTTTAAATTATTTTGTCTAAAAATAATATATATATATATATATATATATATATATATATATATTATTTTTGTTTTGCATGGATGAAATAATTGTGCCCACAAATTAGGATCTAGCTCTTATCCAAAAAAAATAATAATAATAAAAAAAAAAAAATTAATTTTCCATATTTTCTCCATTTCCAATTATCCGCATAATTTTGTTGTAAAATTGAATGGCATCCGGAGGCCATTCCGGCGAGCTTCCCGAAGTTCTGGTTCTAGGGTTTCCATGGGTCTTACCCTCTCTGGAATCCCAATTCTCCAACAGATTTCATTTCCTTAAACCATCAAATTCCGACCTTCCTTTACTCCAATTCCTCTCTTCTTTCGCCCAATCCGCCCGAGCCTTGCTCATCCCCGGCGGCGGCATCCAACTCACCTCCGCCATTCTCGACTGCCTCCCCGCGCTCAAGCTCGTCGTCACTACCAGCACTGGCCTCGACCACCTCGACTTGCCGGAATTACGCCGCCGTGAAATCGCGATCGCCTATGCTGGAAACTTGTTCTCTCAAGATGTCGCCGATTTGGCGGTTGGATTACTGATCGATGTTCTTATGAAAGTTTCGGCTGGTGATCGGTTCGTGAAGCAGGGGATTTGGCCTTCCCAACGGAAATTTTCCCTCGGATTAAAGGTCCTATTATTTATTTATTTTTAAAGTTAAAGCATTTTAAATTTTGTTTAAATTAAAATAATATAAATAGTTAGTTCTAAAAATACCCTTAAAAATAAACTTTATTTAGAGTTTTAAAAAGTTTTAGTAATTTCATTATATTTTTAAAAATTTTTAAAATTAAAAAAAAGAAAATGGCTACGTGACACTTTCGAAACGTCAAGTCAAATTATTGATAAATCTGACATTTAAAAAAAAAACATAAAGTACTAGAACATAAAATATAAGCGGTTTAATGCTCGTGATGACAAAAATATCTTAAACTTTGGTTTAAATTTAAATAGATATATTTATACCTCGTGTTACGTTTTTATTTTNCCGTCTATCTACACCTCGTGTATTAGGGTATCTGTCTATCTACACCTTGTGTATTAGGGTACCCGTCTATCTACACCTCGTGTATTAGGGTATCTGTCTATCTACACCTCGTGTATTAGGGTATCTGTCTATCTACACCTCGTGTATGAGGGTACTAACGCCTGTCTATCTACAACTCGTGTATTAGGGTACTAACGGGAGTTATTTTTTAAAATTCTTAGGTATTTTTGAAATATGTCTAATCTGTCTATCTACACCTCGTGTATTAGGGTACTAACGTCTGTCTATCTACCCCTCATGTACTAGGGNGCCTCGTGTAGTAGGGTACTAACGTCTGTCTATCTACCCCTCATGTACTAGGGTACTGACGTCTGTCTATATACACCTCATGTATTAGGGTACTAACGCATGTCTATCTACCCCTCGTGTATTAAGGTACTAATGGGAGTTATTTTTTAAAATTCTTATGTATTTTTGAAATATGTCTAATCTGTCTATCTACACCGCATGTATTAGGGTACTGACGCCTGTCTATCTACATTTCATGTATTAGTGTACTAATGTCTGTCTATCTACACCTCATGTATTAGGGGACTAACGTCTGTCTATCTACACCTCATGCATTAGGGTACTAACGCCTGTCTATCTACACCTCATGTATTAGGGTACTAACGTCTGTCTATCTACCCTCATGCATTAGGGTACTAACGTCTGTCTATCTACACCTCATGTATTAGTGTACTAATACCGGCCTATCTAAACCTCATGTATTAGGGTACTAACGGTTGTTATCTTTTAAAATTTCTAGGTATTTTTGAAACACGTCTAACCCGTCTATTTACACCTCGTGTACTAGGGTACCAACAATTGTTATTTTTTAAAAATACTAGGTATTTTTGAAACACGTCTAACTCGTCTATCTAGACCTCATATATTAAGATATTTTTTAAACACGTCTAATCTGTCTTTCTACACCTCATGTATTAGGGTACTGACGGTTGTTACTTTTGAAAATTTCTAGGTATTTTTGAAACACTTCTGACTCTAGAGTACTAACAATCCGAGACATGAAATTTTAAATTTACTATCAAAAAATGGCCGAAACATGAAATTTTAGTTCTTCAATCCGAGATTTAGTTCGAATGATCTGGTTACGTTAATTCGGATGAGTTTTAAGGTTATAAATGATTGACAGTTAAGCGGCAAGCAAATTGGGATAGTTGGATTGGGGAAAATAGGCACAGAAGTAGCCAAAAGGCTGGAGGGTTTTGGGTGCAGAATCTCATACAACTCCAGAACCAAAAAGCCATTAGTACCATACTCCTACTATTCCAATGTACATGAACTTGCAGCCAACTGTGAGGCCCTGATCATTTGTTGTGGCTTAACGGCCGAAACCCGCCATATGATCGACAGGGACGTGATGGTTGCGTTAGGCAAAGATGGAGTGATAGTCAATGTCGGCCGAGGGGCGATCGTTGACGAGATGGAGCTGGTTCGACGCTTGATTCGAGGGGAGCTTGGGGGAGCTGGGCTGGATGTGTTTGAGAATGAACCTGAAGTTCCTATGGAGCTGTTTAATCTTGATAATGTTGTGTTGTCGCCACATGTTGCTGTCTTAACAACTGAATCTATGGTGGGATTGACTCAATTGGTGGTCGAGAATTTGGAAGCGTTTTTCTCGAACAAGCCTTTGGTGACTCCGTTCGAGGATTACTCGAGTTGAACGGTATTAAAAATGTTCTTGAATTTTAGACGTTTGTTGTAGATTATACTACTAGACTTTTAAAAGCTTCGTTTTAGTCATTGACGGGATCGTTTCAAACCGTTATAATTGTGTTGTAGATGATGTACTGTATGCTCACTACAACATATCCGAGATTTCGTGACTCCGGAAACTTGTCACCCACATTTTGTGACGTTTTTTTAGTTTTTTTAATCGACCATAAAAAAGGGTACCGTGAAAGACAAGTTGAGCCTGAGGTTTATAGGTCAGCTTTAGATCTTGTAACGAATCGGACTCGTAGGTTACAGACTAGCATTGCCAACTTGGCTCTCGTGCATGACATGTTTTTTGTTTCTATGTTACGTAATTACGCATTGGACCCTTCATAAGTGATAAAATATAAAGTACCGTCCTTAGAGATAAGAAGAAATGAAAACGTCCTACCCTTAACAGCCTGGAGAACTATACAGGGTAAAGTCCAAAAGCTTCGAGAGTCTCACTATCGAGTGTTTTGTGGCTTTTCTCGGTAATTAAGAACGGAAATCTTAAACTTTTCATGAAAGTTCCCGAACATTCAATTTTGTATTTAATATGTTAACGACACATTTAATTTTTTTAAACTCATTAATCTAACATAAAATTTAAAATTTAAAATTTTATTAGATAAATCTTAAAATTTATATTATATATATTTTTTAAAGTTTATAAATTTTAATTTATTATGTTTTTTTTTTTTTTTTGTCTTCAAGATATTATCATAGTCAACCAATATTATTAGGTAAATAAAAATAAATAAATTTCGGTACTATAATCACGTGTTATATAAATTTTTAAAAAATAACTCCCACGTGCATGCACGTGCCAGTATATTCGTTTTCTTAATAACGGGGATTTCCTTTTATAGAATAATAATAAATGAAAAAAAAAATATTCCCGGGAAAATGACAGGTCGCGGACTCATAGCCGCCGCAGAGAAATTGGGCATTTTCCCATCCATTCATTGGCCTCTCTCTTTCTCCCTTCCTTCTTCCCATCCCATCAATGGCGGACCACGATCTCACCTCGCCGCTGCTCCCCGCCGAGCCCTCAGACGGCGTCGAGGTGATCCTCAGAATCGAAGACGACGACGGCGGTCCACCGGAGCAGATCAATAATCAGAACGGGAACCATCACGGTCATACTCGATTATACTGTCGCAATCCTTTTGCCTTTCTTGGCTCTGATGGATTCTCCGTTCCCGAGTCGACAACGGTCGATCCGTTTCGGAATAACACGCCGAGTATCGGTGGGGTTTATGAGTGGGTTAAGATTGTGGTTTGCATACCTATTGCGCTTGCACGTCTTGTTCTGTTTGGGCTATGTCTTTTGGTTGGATATTTAGCCACTAAGACGGCGCTTCACGGGTGGAAGGATAAGGAGAATCCGATGCCGAAGTGGAGGTGTAGGCTTATGGGAGTTACGAGGCTTTGCGGGCGGTGTATTCTCTTTTCTTTTGGGTGAGAAATGCTTCTGGTTCTTGTTTGAATTTCATCTACCTATACTGAATTTCAATTTTGCTGTGTTTGTTGGAATTCTTAACGACGACATGTCCTTATTCAATTGCTGCTGTATTTGCATTGTAGCTGTACTATCATCTCTCGATGTGTTGGCTATTTTGTATGTTATCTAAACTTCATTTGAAGATTGTTGCAAGTTACTGGAATGAGTAGTGGATTAATAAATTTCTGAACTAAAGATGACTAGAATTCTCTCGTCAATTCCTGAAAATCTTACTGGATGTCTTTGAATTTATTAATACTTTCAAGCAAAACATAAGAGGAAAAGGAAAATTTACTGAAGTAGAAGGGGTTTTACGATTTGTTAGAATGCTAGTTCATGATGCCAAATATTTGCCATTTTTGGTGGAAAAAAATTTCTTGCACGGATTCTGTTTGATTGGTTATCTCTTCTGTTGAGCGCAGATTATGTTAATTTATATATAATGTTGTTTGTCGACTACTATTTTTCTAATTTAGTGATTATCTTTTGTTTGTCTTTCTTCCTCTGCTTCAGATATCAATGGATAACAAGAAAAGGGAAGCCTGCTCCAAGGGAAATTGCTCCAATTATTGTATCAAATCATGTATCTTACATAGAACCTATCTTTTATTTTTATGAGTTATTTCCAACTATGGTCGCAGCTGAATCCCATGATTCCATTCCCTTTGTTGGGACCATTATCAGAGCTATGCAGGTCATTTCATGCCCTTTACGACTCGATTAACTCTTTCCAAGTAAAGAAGCATTACCTAATTGAATACCTGATAAATGTTCATAATCAGTGTTTTTAAAGCTCGTTGCTGGGCTATTACTGCTAGGTCCAAAAATAAAAAAGTTGGTTTTTTATTTTTAAATATTTTTATTTTTTATAATGAGGCAGACAATAGAAAAATATAAATAACTTCTTTATGTACAACAAAAGTAGTATCAAGAATAATAAGATGATGAGAAGCTGTAGAGATCTTATTTGAGATTGATGGGGAAAATGAATATTTTTAAAGAATATTCATGAGTTTCTTCAAGTTAAAAAGATTTAAATTTGGCTTGAGGAGCCAAGGCGCACACCAGAAGCCTGAGGCATGCCTTCATTAAGGGAGCCTCGCTTCTTTGATGTGAGGTGTAGGGGCCGGGCCTAGGACTTTTGCACTTGACATCTTAAAACATTGTTCATAATTAAGTAGGTCATCTAGTTATTAAATGCTGTACATTAATTTATTGTTTACATTTCTCAGGTGATATATGTAGATAGGTTTTCACCTACATCAAAGAAGCATGCTATTAGTGAAATAAAGGTAAAAAGTTTCTGTAACTTTTACGTGTACTTATACATCATTTTGTGTATAATACCCATGTTGATGAGCATTGTTGTATGAGACATTGTTTATTGACTTGGGGCTTTAATATAAAAAAATTCTTATTTCTTTTGAGAATAAAAACGTTTGGTGTGTGCTTCAATAAGGGCCCTTAGCTTCCAGGTATTCTTTTTATTACAATGGTTGGTGAATCACTTTTGAATCATTTTGTTTCCATTTTCTCATTAAAAATTTTGAAGCACCTCTTTATTTGATTACTTACAAGTTGCATTATATTTTATATGAATAATGCATCTAGTTTTAGTTAAATTATTATTATTTTTAACTATGGTCAAAACTTGTACACTTGGTTTATGACGAGGGCATGGTGAATGAATGATCTAGTATCCCTTCCCATTTTTTTCTTGTTTGATTATCGACTTGGATCAACATGTTAAGATCTTTGATAGAAAACTATGCTTTCAAGGATGTGAAAACAGAGAAAGGCTTCTTGCAATAGATTTCCAAGAGTTCTGTTATTTCCAGAGGGAACCACTACAAATGGAAGGTCTCTTATTTCTTTTCAACTTGGTGCTTTTCTTCCTGGTTATTCAATCCAACCTGTCGTTGTTCGTTATCCTCATGTTCACTTTGACCAATCATGGTAGGTTCCCATTGCTCATTTAATTTTTTCATTTAGTGCCAACTCTATATCTTACTGTGTTGTTTGTGAAATTCTATTTTGCCTAGGGGATTTGTTTCTTTGCCAAAGCTCATGATTAGAATGTTCATGCAATTTCACAATTACTTGGAGGTATTCTTTTTTCTATCCTGCATCTGTTAAAAAACTTTTGATTTCATTTGATCTAGGCAATGTTAAAGTCACATTTTATTATCTGACCAGGTTGAGTATCTTCCTGTTATTTCACCGCGATATAATGGAAAAGAAAGCACTCTTGAATTTGCTAAGAGAGTAAGGTTCTACTTATCTGAGTTCATAATTTCTTTTTTTACTTTCTTGTACTTTCTTGTTCATCTTCATTCTCGATCTTTCTCCACTGGCAATCCTATGGAAGTGAGAGTATGTGTACTAAAGTGTTGTTGAGGCAAGACCACGCGCTCGCCTATGGCGAGAGGCGAAGTGAGTGAGATAAGGCGTTAGTGTCTTGAAGGTATCCAAGGCGAGCAACCAGGCACTTATCTTGGTGCGCCATTTCTTGCCATTTAGTGCCTTTGCTATGAAGCAATATGAGCACCCTATTAATATGTCCGTCAAACTGACCATGACCAACGGATGAAAAAGATAGGAGGTCAAGGCAAAAAAAAAAAAAGGATAACCGGAAAAGATGAATAAGAAGAGACCGAGAAGAAGGAAAGTTAGAAAAGAGTGCATATTATTTTTCCTCATGACTAACAGATGGCTTCGAATAAATATAATTCTGGCACTATCTTCTTTCCTGACTAAAGACGACTTAATTTCTCCATGACAAATGCCAGTTGTATTTGAAGCTTGTGTTGTCTGATCATTAATCATAACAATGTTCCTCGTATTTAAAGACAAAATGTCCCTACTTTTTTTTAGCCTGAATATCTCCATTTCTCGTAATTATTTAATTAATTAGTGTTGTTAATGTTTTTATGCTTTAAAAGGATATATTTTTTTTTACTTACTGTTGTTGTAGATTGGATTTATTTAGTATTTTATTAAGTGCACCTTCCTTCACTCAAGCGGCACCTTTTTGTTGCCTCTCTCCTTGGGCTTTTTAAATTTCTTTCACGAAAACCATCAGTCTGAACAACTTTCTCTCTGCATATTGACACTATCTCAGATCGCCAATTCCTTAATTCTTGTTAAAAGCAGCTATCATCTCATTTTTAATGCTCCTAACTCTTCTTTACCCTGCACTTCCAAGTTCCAGTTTGTTCTTTCAATCTTGTACTGCACTTTCCTTACTTGAGGATTTGAACATTGATTCAAATTAAGGTGGTTAATCGATAAATTTCAATACCTAAAAGAATCGAGGATACTCAACATGGATAAAAAGTACTCATATAAGTTCATAACTAAGGCTTATTGCCTAAAAGGGTGGAGAACCACTTGGGAAGTGGACGGTGTGTATGTTGGAATTATTTTTTACTTAATCAAATTCTAGTACATGTCTTTTATAACCTAATAACTTATTTGCTTGGTTACTTATTCTATTTTGCACAGTTCAATATTTTTTTCTTGTTGAGAATTGAAAAATTATTCGTGATAACCTAATAACTTATTTGCTTGGTTACTTATTCTATTTTGCACAGTTCAATATTTTTTTCTTGTTGAGAATTGAAAAATTATTCGTGATAACCTAATAACTTATTTGCTTGGTTACTTATTCTATTTTGCACAGTTCAATATTTTTTTCTTGTTGAGAATTGAAAAATTATTCGTGATAACCTAATAACTTATTTGCTTGGTTACTTATTCTATTTTGCACAGTTCAATATTTTTTTCTTGTTGAGAATTGAAAAATTATTCGTGCAGACTAGCCTTGCAATGGCCACTGCACTAAATGTTGTCCAAACGGCTCACTCATATGGAGATTTAATGCTTCTAACCAAGGCTGCCGAGGCAAATCAAGTATGTATATATTTTTTTTCTTTCTAATGTTGCATTTAATATCTTTGTTCTCCCCAATAATTCACATTTGTAACTCTTGTGCTTCTCTTTGAACCTTTTTCTACAAGAAACATCGAAGATATAATAAACAAAAAACTGGAAAGACAGCCCAAGGGCCAGGGGATGAGGGCCTCCCCCGCCCAAGGAAACCACTACAAAATGCCTTCCAATCAAGAAAAATGAAAGAGAGAGGATAGTAACAGTAGTGCTTCCTTTAGACCTTTTTCAACACATATTTTTCCACATTATTGATATAAGCAAGTTTCAGTAGTTTGTGAAAAAAAAAATAATAATTTGGTACATACAGTTTAAATGTGAATGATGGATCTGGTTTACTATGCACCACCTACCCAGGGGTTTCAACTTGATTAGATTTACAATCCATGTGCGGCCATGTTATGCTCTTGGTGATGTTAATGGTCTTTATGGTTTTGTTTTACTTTCTTGTATCTTAGCATCTGCTGTTTATCTGGAATTAATGCTTATATTTTAATTTTTTTTTTTATATTTACCTTGCTGTGATAACAATTTTGCAGGAGAGACCCTCTGATTATATGATTGAAATATCCAAGATAGACCAAGTGAGTCCTTTTGTTTAAGTTCTTTACCTTCTGAAACGTCTCTCTTATATTTCACATACTTTTCTGATTGTGTATTACAATGGTTTTCCCCCCTCATTTGTCACAGGTTAGCAGCCTAGAAGCTGTTGATTTTCTTGATAAGTTTCTGTCCATGAATCCTGACTCCAGGTACTATTCTACTTTTTACTTCCACATGTGCAAAATATTTCATGTTTTCTATTTTGTTTGTAATGTTTGATGTGATAAAGTGAGGACTAGAATTCTTTTTGAGGATACAGAGTGGGAATTGCTGATAATTAATATATGTGGCATAGTGCATGCTAACATTTCTTTTCAATTTTATTATCCCATTGTTTTCTCATTATTCGCCAATTGGAGTTTCCTTTAAATAATATTCTTATAATATAGCTCGAGTTTCAAGACCTTTTCCTCCCCTTAGTCGTGCATTTTCTTCACAATATATAATTTGTTATTAACAAACAATCTAAATTTCTGAACATACCGCTGTGGATAGCACATCCCTTTTATAGTGAAGTTGTCTCTTACCAAAAAAAAAAAAAAAAAAAAAAAAAAAAAAAAAAAAAAAAAAAAANCCTCTTCACTTTTAATGTGGAAGGAAATTGGTGACACTGAAGTCCTGTTACATATCTTCTCTAGTAAAAAACATCATAAAGATTTTGAAATTTGAGGATGTAATTTCAAGGACTACTATATATTTTAATGTCCTGAGAAAAGAAACACACTCACAGTAAGAAAGATTACCGTACAAATGAAAGCTGTAAGGTCCAAGAATCAAAAAACCAAAGCTAAAGCTGTACGATGCTGCAGGAAGCCATAAAATAAATCTCTGATATCATAGCTCTCACATGCCTACGATAAAAATTTTCTGATATCGTTGGTTTGTTCTTTTTGCAGTGGCCGTGCTACATATAATGGATTTGTAGGAGCTCTACGACTCAAGCCTTGTGCGCTTGCTGAAGAGGTGAGTTATTCTAGCTTCAATAGCTTTACTAGCAGTTGTTTCTCAAACGGTTTATGTACGTTGCTTATGCTTAAAGTAAACATAACTTTGCTAGTTTCTTCTAGTGGGGAGGACTTTAAAAGTTGTAGATACTCACATGTGAACAATAAATAAATTCATTGGAGCAACATGCATTGTGCAATAAAGAAGAAAAAAAAAAAAAGTCTTTTGATGCTTCCATTTATTAATATTTGGAAAAAAATTAGTACTTGTAAAATATCAAAAATAATATAAGATGCTCTAGTTAATTTTGTTTGTGTGGCTTAGATTGTTGACGTCTATTCCCTGTCACATTGGGATTCTCCCTCCATTAAGCTTAGGTGTTGAACTTCTTCGAAATTGATGTTGTTCTTAGATTATGAAGCTTTTCTCGGTGGAAAGGTAATTGGGAGTGTCTTAAGGCATAATGTCATAAATATCGGGGTTGACATTTTATTTTTATTTGTTTGAGTTGTTCTTTCAGAATTTGTTCATGAGCTGAGTGATTGAAAATCCTTTTTTGTTCTTTGGGTGCTGCAGATATTTTCTCTTATTGACATAGAGAAGATGGGAACAATAACATTCAAGCAGGTTTTTCCTTCTCTCAGCAATTTTTTGATGTTTTTACCCCGTCCTCTCCCTGTCTAAATGCCAATATTTTCTCTCTCAAGCCTAAAATATTCTTGTAACATAGAAACAATGGCACATTGGTTGGATGATTACTGATTAATTGAAACACCTGTTGAAAAAAATTGAAACTACTTGTTAATTGAACTTCCACAATATCGTTCCATTATTTGACTAATTAAGAACCATATGACGCATTCCAAGCAGATAGTATGTTGTTGGTGCTAATTCTTTTAGATTCCACATTGTTCAAAACTTAAGTTATTGGCTTCTTCCAGTACCTGTTCGGCTCTTTGCACGTTATGAGGCTGCAAGGTTTTCAGCGATCATGTGAGCTTATCCTTACTGAATGTAGCGACGAAGAAGATAAAATTTCAGAACAAAAAGTAAACTTTTCGTTCCTTTATTTGTTTATTTTTAATACTTCTGTGCATTTGGATGAATGCCGATTTCTCATACTCTGGCTACTCATTGGTATCAGCTAGAAGAATTCATAAAGCCCGCAATTCCTGATCTGAATACCGACGAGGTACCGTCTATGTCGCACTATTCCATTTTCATGCAGTGAGTAAGTCACACTGAACTATATCTTTGTTATATTTTGAGTGATTGCAGGCTCGTGAGCTCTTTAAACTATTTGATACCGATGGCGATGGGAAGATTAGCAAGAATGATTTGCTTGGCTGCTTAAGAAGGAACCCGCTGTTGATTGCACTATTTTCGCAGTGTTTGCTACCGTGCTCGTAGTTGGAAATAACATAGTGTGTCTAACATTGTTTGATGAATGAGTTCCCCATGTCTTGTTTGTTCATTATTGTCACCTCCCTCGTTGTTTGATTAAGAGGAACCTATAGTAGGAGAGGGTTGGGCTGTTTCCTTTAATATTGGTGGTGGGTTTAACATATTTTACCACATTATCCCCTGTGAAATTATCCACTCCTGCAACTACTCCCATTGTATTTTGATATGAGTTCTTGTAATGTTCACATAATCCAAACAAGTTTGCTGTTTGCTGTTTGCTGATGGTAAAATCTGCTCAACTTCTTCAGGCCATTGTCTTGTGGATATTCAGATTTTTCTCCACCACACTCCAAACAACAGGTACTGTATCTCACTCATAATCTGTCTTGAATTTGTTTGGATGTTGATATTATATTGGATCTATTCATTCATTTTAAACGTGTTTGCGGTTAAAAGCTTGCCTCTTTTCGATTCGAAAAAAAGAAAAAGAAAATACCAAGATTCAAACCTTTGATATTATTCGAATTTATTCTTTTTAACAAGAGTGAAAACTCTGCAATCTGCATCATTCATTCTGAAACGTACGTACAATTATTTCCATCATAATATAATTTAAAAGTTGTGTAGGGTCAGACTCGAATATGAGGTACAAAGTTGAGCTTATAACTCTTGTTGTTTGTGGTATATTTTTGAAATGAAGAGGATAGGGCTACAGCCTACAGGGTTGCAGCACAGTTAATGTCATTGACTTGCATGATTGGAAGTATTTGTTCTATTAATTCCCTGCATCCATTTATAGTGATTGACATAAATTAGTTCCCCCCCCCCCCCCCCCCCNCCCCCCCCAAACAGGTCAAGATTTGGATAAGAATTTAGACCAATCTTATTTTATTTTATTTTATTTTTCTTAGATTTTTAATTTTAAACTGTTTGTTTGTTTGTTTCTCTGTTTCTTCTGTTCATCTATCACTATCCATGTACTGATGTTCTTCACTTCTCACTCTGAGTTTGTTAGAAACTTGAATAAGCTATTGGATTAGTTCCTTTTGCAAACCAAATTACAAAAATTTTGATTCCCCCATGAGATCCGTCCAAGAACAACAACAATTACTTAGGATCCGTTTGTAAATTTGTGGAATCATTGTCAAATCCCTATAGGTTGTTTTTTGAGACATTGTCGGATTTTGTTTGTAAATTTGTGGCATCATTGTCAAATCCCTATAGGTTGTTTTTTGAGACATTGTCGGATTTTGTTTGTAAATTTGTGGCATCATTGTCAAATCCCTATAGGTTGTTTTTTGAGACATTGTCGGATTTTGTTTGTAAATTTGTGGCATCATTGTCAAATCCCTATAGGTTGTTTTTTGAGACATTGTCGGATTTTGTTTGTAAATTTGTGGCATCATTGTCAAATCCCTATAGGTTGTTTTTTGAGACATTGTCGGATTTTGTTTGTAAATTTGTGGCATCATTGTCAAATCCCTATAGGTTGTTTTTTGAGACATTGTCGGATTTTGTTTGTAAATTTGTGGCATCATTGTCAAATCCCTATATGTTGTTTTTTGAGACATTGTCGGATTTTGTTTGTAAATTTGTAGCATCATGGTCAAATCCCTATATGTTGTTTTTTGAGACATTGTCGGATTTTGTTTGTAAATTTGTAGCATCATTGTCAAATCCCTATATGTTGTTTTTTGAGACATTGTCGGATTTTGAGATGATAGACTTTCGTATGTAGACACAAACACCTGGCTCAATTATGGTAATGGAGACTTAGAAGAGTTAGTACAAAATACTTTTTGTCCCCTCAATTTCTATCTCTTAGCTATCAAAATGGAGACTTGGAAGAGGAAGTACAAAATATTTTTTGTCCCCTCAATTTCTATCTCTTAACTATCAAAATTTTATTAATTGTGTGCAAAAATAAATTATGAAAATTTTCTACTACGATGTCATTAGATGATATATTATTTTATTTTATTGGCTTTGGTTCTATGTATGGTAAATAATAAATTGATGTACCTTTGAAAATTTTCTTGTTAAGTAGCACCCCAAACTTTAAAGATATTTACACGTTAATGTATAATAAAATAAGTTCAGCATATAATCGAGGGTTTTGATTTTTAGAAATGGTGGGTTTCACACTTACACATGGATCAGTCCTTGGTTTTGTAAGTGAGGTCTATAAAGAAAAAAAGAATCGAGAACAAGAGTATTTTCGATATCTATTGATGAGAGATTTGAACTTTAAACTAGAAAAATATATTTAAAAAAAATAAACATAAACAAATAAATATAACCAAAGCCAAAAGAAAATTTTAAAATATTATAGATGAGAGATTTGAATTTTAAAATATTATTGAAAAAAAAATACAAAAGAAAATTTTTATCAATAAATAAATAAATAAATAAATAAATAAATAAATAAATATATATATATATATATAACTTTTTGCATGTTTAGAAATATTTTTAATTTAGCTAAATAAAAAGAATGGAGGAGGGGGCAATTAGAAAATTCGGAGGGGGCAATTAGCAAATTCGGAAAAGTAGCATTGGTATGGTGGGCCCCCCTCTCTCTCTCTCTCTTCTTTAACCTTTCCCTCTCCCATAATTTTTATTTTTATTTTCCCTATAATTTATTATTATTTTTTTTTTTTGACAAATCCTATAATTCTTATTTATTTATTATTATTATTTATTTAAGATCCCAACGGCTCTTCTATCCCATATGATTTGTTACCATGTCAGCTGCTAGGGTTTTCTTCCTCTACGGCCGGGTCTATTGTATTTCCGATTTTTCATCCATTTTTCAAACTATTATTGAATAATTACTTTTGTGGTTCTATAAGTGGAAAAATAAAAAAATTAAAAAAATTAAAAATTAGGATGACTTTGCATTTTACGTTTTTGCCCTTTGCATTAATTACTTTTTTAAAGGTAAAAAGTCTACTAATGATACTTTTTATGTCCTTCCAAATATTTACTTTTTTATCCTTCTTTATTTTTTGGATGATGTGAAACGAAATGAGACGTCATTAAATAGAAAAATTTGCGAGTAATTTTTAATGATATAAAGATATGTACCGAATATTACCACTACGTTACCCGTATTCTTCTAAAATTCCAATGACTCTTTGGGTGTGTGGCGACTCAATGGTTTCTGTTATCATATCGACGAACACAGCTTTTTGTGAACTAGCTGACTTTTGACTTATTTGAGTTAATCTGTAAAGCTCGAGACCAGCTGTAAATGGTGATAATGACTCTTTTGTTAGATTGATCGTGTTAGCCTCTAGACCAACCAAGCCTTTGGGATTGGCCTTTGGTCGAACCCTCGAGGGTTTTAGCTAACTTGACCTATTCTAAGTACTATTAATGCAAAGGTTGATAGATTATTAGTAAAATAATACGTGTGACTGCGAAGATGTGACCCTCTAACCTTTTAGTTGATAATATAAGTCGTAAAATAAAATAAAAAAATTAATAATAAAGAAATTAAATTTATAATTTTAAAAGATTTAGAGATTTTTTAAAATAAAAATTAAGTTCTAAATTATTTATTCTCTGAATTAACTATTTGAGTCCTTCCCAAAAAAAGAAAGGGTTTTCATTATTTGAATATAAATATTCTTGAAAAAAATATCTCCCAATCGCCATTCGTGAAAGTGACAACACGCTCCGAAATTTCACCTTTAGTTTTTGCTCGTGTACACCACGCGCAATTGAGGCGAATAATTTTACCTGGAGCTGACAACGACGGCGAACTCTTTTCTGCCTCTTCGATTCTGATTGGCTCTCTATCGTACTATCTGTACGGACTATGATGACGCGTTAAATACTTTATTTGTTTTTTAAAATATTATTTCTCTCTCTTCTGTTCATGAAATCTGATGTTTTCTCTCTCTTACTTGACTTTATTTCCATTTTAATCCCTTTTTATTTTCCNTTAGCTAACTTGACCTATTCTAAGTACTATTAATGCAAAGGTTGATAGATTATTAGTAAAATAATACGTGTGACTGCGAAGATGTGACCCTCTAACCTTTTAGTTGATAATATAAGTCGTAAAATAAAATAAAAAAATTAATAATAAAGAAATTAAATTTATAATTTTAAAAGATTTAGAGATTTTTTAAAATAAAAATTAAGTTCTAAATTATTTATTCTCTGAATTAACTATTTGAGTCCTTCCCAAAAAAAGAAAGGGTTTTCATTATTTGAATATAAATATTCTTGAAAAAAATATCTCCCAATCGCCATTCGTGAAAGTGACAACACGCTCCGAAATTTCACCTTTAGTTTTTGCTCGTGTACACCACGCGCAATTGAGGCGAATAATTTTACCTGGAGCTGACAACGACGGCGAACTCTTTTCTGCCTCTTCGATTCTGATTGGCTCTCTATCGTACTATCTGTACGGACTATGATGACGCGTTAAATACTTTATTTGTTTTTTAAAATATTATTTCTCTCTCTTCTGTTCATGAAATCTGATGTTTTCTCTCTCTTACTTGACTTTATTTCCATTTTAATCCCTTTTTATTTTCCCTCCATTTTTGTAGCTTCTCAAAATTTATTTTTGCCAAATAAAGAAATAAATTATGTTTTTTTTTCCAACAAAAAAAATTAAAAAAAAAACATATTCATAATTTTAAATATAAAATATTTTATTTTAGGATTGACGGGACACCTAACTAAAAAAAATGTCAACCGGGCTAAAAACTCAACCCAACCTAAATCGAAAAAAATCTAACCAAGGTCATACCAGTACTCATATTGGTTACCAAGAAAAATAGTGTAACAGCCCAAGCTAAGTGTTGGACTATATTGTCATTTTTTACTTTCCCTTTCGGGCTTCCCTCAGAATTTTAAAACGCGTTCACTCTACACACCCTTATAACGAATGTTATTATCCTCTCCAATTGATGTGAGATCTCATAATTCACCCTTTTCGAGACCCAACATTCTCGCTAGCACACTGTCCAGTGTTGAGCTATGATATCCGCAGTTAGCAGATATTGTACAACGCGTCCATTAGGAAAAGGTTTCCATATCTTATATTGTAAAAAATGTTTCGCTCACGTTTCCAACAAACCTAGGATCTTACAAAAAAAAAAAAAAAAAAAAAAAAAAAAAAAAAAAAAAAAAAAAAAAAAAAAAAAAAAANTATAGAAACGTGGGTCGGCTATGCCCCCATTTTTGGTGGTGGCAGAGAAAACACATCCATTTTATTTTTATTTTTATTTTTATTTTAAATTATATTTTAATAAATTGCCCTTTTTCTGTTTGGGGTTTTCAGATTCGTCCCCAACTTTTCCTTTTTTTGCTCTCTTTCCCCTTAAGCTCTCCCCAGCTAGGGTTTGATGGGTCATGCCTTGTTTGGCTTCAACTCAAACCCTAAAACTCTTCCAGTTTTCCATTAATTCCAGTTTACGTTTCGGCTTCATCCAAACACAATCTTATCTCCGGTGACCACCCCACTCCGGTGAGATTTCTCCCTCCATTTTCTTGTCTGGTTTCATCGGATTCTCGTTTTTTAACCTTCTTTTCTGGTTCAGAACAATGGTGAGAGGCAAAACTCAGATGCGGCGGATCGAAAACGCCACGAGTCGCCAGGTCACGTTTTCGAAGCGCCGCAATGGGTTGCTCAAGAAGGCCTTTGAGCTCTCAGTGCTCTGTGAAGCTGATGTGGCTCTCATCATTTTCTCTTCTACTGGGAAGCTTTGTGAATTTGCTAGCTCAAGGTCCGGTATTATGCATTATTTACATTTCCCCCCCTTGTTTTACTGATATTTACCATATTGTTTGGTCTGGTTTGGTATGAGCTATGAGGGACCGTATTTGGACCCAATTTGTACCATGCAAGTACTGAAATAAGGGTCTATTTTTTTTAGATTATATTAATCTTAATCATCTACAAATGGACTAAGGTTTTCGTGGCGGAGATTAGAGAAAGGTCGAGAGCCGGGGTTTTAGTTAACCAAATATGTTTGGTTGGATTGTTCATATGTCCCGAACATGGGAGTGTTCATATGACCTGATGACCTGAACATAGGAGTGTTCATATGACCTAATGACCCAAACATAGGATTGTTCATATGACCTAATAACCCGAATATAGGAGTGTTCATATGACCTAATGACCATAACGTAGGATTGTTCATATGACCTGATGACCTGAACATAGAGTGTTCATACGACATGATGACCTGAACATAAGATTTTTCATATGACTTGATGACCCGAACAGGAGTGTTCATATGACCTCAACATAGGATTGTTCATACGACTTGATGACCCGAACATAGGAGTGTTCATATGACCTCAACATAGGATTGTTCATACGACTTGATGACCCGAACATAGGAGTGTTCATATGACCTCAACATAGGATTGTCCATATGACCTGATGACCCAAACTTAGGATTGTTCATATGACTTGATAATCCGAACATAGGAGTGTTCATATGACCTGATGACCCAAACAATCTAAGACTACCCAACCTAAACGTACATGTTGAGTTGAGTTAGATTTTTTTTTTTTTTTTGGAAGATTGGAAATTCGGTTTGGTTCGTAGGTAGGAGCTGGCCCGACCAATCTAATAATAGAGCTCTTAACCCGACTCGACTTTATTTTAAAGATTAGTATGAAAATTAAGAATATTTGACGTTTGTAACTGATGTTAGTGATAATTTGTAACTTGTAAAGGTTTCGTATTTGAATTTTACGAGATTTTAATTATTAAAAATAATAAAACAAAAATGGACACGTTAATCATGTACCTTTTAATATTAATTAATTTCTTATATTTAATATAAGGTTTAAAATTTAATTAAACATATATTATAATGTCAGTTGGTGTCGAGTCACCTTCATTTATATATCACTATATATATTTTATAATATGCTGAAAATATTGGATAATGTGGGTAGCCTATGTATGGTTTGGTTAAAAGTCATGGTTTTATTTTATGATATGTGCATGTTTATGTCACGTTTAACTTTATTTTAAAATTCATATATGAAATTTAGTTTTTATTATAAGCTCTTCATGTTCTTAATTTGATTTTTAAATTAATTTAATAATTACTTAATTTCTTATGCTTCAGCATGCAGGCCACAGTGGAGCGATTTCAAAGACATACAAGGGAAACCCATCATCTTGAACGTTCTTTACCTCATCACCATGATCAAGCTGATCAGGTTTGTCCTCGTTTTTGAACGTCGAGGTCTCGATTTTATTGAGATTTTAATGAAAATATTGATAGAAAAAGGTACGTAGAACAATTAAGGTATAAAGATTCAAATTTCTGATCTTTTAGTCGAGAGTATATGTCTCGGCCGATTAAGTTACTTATATTCAGGTCGAGTAATTACAAATATTTAGGTTAGATTCTTAGGAATGTGAGTTCGAATCGTACGAGGTAGCTCACGTACGGTTCGAGAGTTGAGCCCGAACACGGGACTTAGGTCAACACTTGTTTGAACTTGATTTCATTTTATATGCAGTTCTTAGTGTGGTATTCTAGGACTGACAGCTTTCGACATTTTAGGTCCCTTTAGATAACCATTTGGTCTTTTAAAATTATAAACACTAATTAACAAAAATATCTCTAAATTTTATATTTTGTCTTAAAAAATATATCTTTAAACATACGATAATACCCTCAAAATTTTAAAATAATTTCAAAAAGACCTTGATCCTTAGTTTTTTTTTATGGAAATTATTAATATTTTAATTCAAAAATATCTTTAAAATTTTTAAAGCGTTAAGAATTTTTTTAAAATAAAATTCAATAATACTCTCACCATTAGTTTTTAGTTTATGCACGGAACTCTTAATAATATAAAAACTTTATTATTTTAATTTTAAATTTATTTTTGAAAATTAATTAATATATATATTTTTTAAATATAATGCTAATTTTAAGAGTATTTTTTTAACTTAAAAAAAAATTAAGGATATTATCGAAATTTTGGTAAGTTTAAGGGTATTTTTGAAACGGTATTTTTATTAAATTTTAAAAGGTATAAATATTTAAAAAATTTGGTTAATAATTCAAATGGGAGATTTATATTTTATTTTGTGTTTGGTTTAGGCTGCAACTTTGTTGAAGGGGATAGAGTCACTTGAAGTTTCAAAGAGGTACTATTATCTCATTGGTTTGACTTTGGCTGTTTGACTTTGACTTCAAATTTTGACTTTTAATGTACTAGGAAATTGTTGGGACAAGGTTTGGGATCAAGCTCTTATGAAGAACTTCAACAAATACAACAGCAGCTTCAAAGGAGCTTAGCCCATGTTCGAGCTACAAAGGTTCTAAATTTAAACTATATTTTATAAATATTTTAATCTTTATGGAAATTATTTGTTAAATTCCCTAAATCTGGGCCCTTTTCAGCAATTTTTTAGTTAACCCACACGCTCGATTCTCGAGATTCATAGGTCGTCTCGAGAAGACCTTCGATTTGAACCTTTGCAACAAATTGTTGTGCAACTGCCTCTCACCCGTGTAAGAATATCGTTCAATTCACGTATGGGTCTGCCGAAAATTTCCTTTGCCCTTACCATACTTCAGCTTGGTCCAGTCAGTGAAGCCTTCATATCTCCTGATCATTTATCGTGATCAAATTTCTGTTGATCTCTCTGTTTACGTTATTTTCTAGTGCACTCGCTTTATATCTCTTAACGTGGAGTCAGTCATGATTTATAGAACAAAAGGAGTAGAAGCATTTGGAAACATGGTCTTCTTTTTTACATCCTCGTACCCCTCCCGTGTGGCGGCATGGAGGTGAAAAAAGAAAGAGCGGGATGGGGTTTCTCTCGGTTGACCAATTTCTCGGAATCCAAGGAAGATCTCTCTCTACGAGAATTTTTATGAAATCTTTCATTTGCTTCTCTTCGATGGAACCTTTCGTCCCGTTTTGAATATTCTAGTAGCTTAGAACATTTGAATCTCGTGCTCGTTATAACTGATGTATCATATAGTTTAAAAGAGTTGTATAGTAGGATCCAGTAGTTATTCCGCTAAAAATAGTGATTTTTTTTTAAATTAATATATTTTAATTTTTTTGATTTCAGCATGAGGTTTACAAGGAACAGATTGATCAACTGAAAGAAAAGGTTAGTAACTGAAAGCTTCATAGTTTATGCTTCCAATGGATTATGATTTTTTCCCTAATTTTTTTATTTAAAAAAAAAAAAAAAAACAGGAGAAATATTTGGCAGCTGAAAATGAAAAGCTAGCTAAAAAGGTGAGTTGTTTAATGTTTTTTTTCTTCCATATTTTAAGCTTAAGACAATCTTTAGTGGATATGGTATGATACTAAAACGAGAAAACAACTTTTCAGATCGAGTTAACGACCCTNGTATGTATCTTATTTATTGCTATATTCAAAGATTTAGCGACAGATTTTAGGGTCATAAGACAGATGAAGTGAAATGCATTTTCTGATTCAGTATTTGGTTCAACTCGAGCCTCGACAATCATTGACTCAAGTAGGAGAAGTTTCACCGTATCTCGAAACCAGCTTGACTTTCGACGTTGAAACGGATTTGTTCATCGGGCCACCGAAGTCGAGATCGAAGTGACTCTTTTTTTTTTGTTGCAAAATTGTATCGAAAGTTCATAATAATTTCCTACTAATACATTTTCACATTATCATTAATAATAAAAATATTGTAAATATTTAACTATTTAAATTATATGTAGACTCTCGTTTACCGAACTAATTTAATATTTAAAATTATAGAGACTAAATTTTAATTTTTTTAATAGTACCGAGACTAAATTTACCATTTAAATTTGAATTAGTGAGTATTTTTATTTATTTATTTATTTTGATCGTTTTTACTCACAATGAGGTTTCGAAATATTTGTATGCATATACATTACTATTGAATACCGAGTCGAATAAGTTGTTGAGCTGCGCCAGCTAAGTCGAAGAGTGCACCGTCGAACAAGTTGAGAAGAGCTGTGATCGGGGAAGGAGCATGCATTTGGCACGTGCGTCGCTTAGGGAACACATATTGTCGCTCGGGTCGAGGCACGAACTTCGGGGCAGATTTATAAGAGTTGTGGGTCGCGTCGAGCTGATTTTCTCTTTTGGGGCGAACCCAAATGGGTGTTGCATGTGGGGACAACGATGCGTGACACCTAGGCAAATGTGCCCTCGACTAGAAGGCTCTAGTGCAACTTGCGTTCAAAAAATTTAGTGGTTCGTGGGAACTTGCAATTCATACAAAGTATTGTTGCTGAGAGTCGTGAATAATATGACAAGAATGTTTTGCTCCTTGTACACCGAGACGGGGGCCAGGGGCAAACGAATTCGTTTGAACTCCTTGATTAGATTCCACTGGTAAATTATTTCAACTCAAATAATTTTTATTAAATAATAAATTCAATTAAAATTATTAGCTGATAAAATATATATTTATTTACTTTTTAATATTTAATTAAAATTTGTAATAATTTTTTTTATTATTATTATCAAATTTTCATCGAGGACTCAACAGTAACTGGATTGAGCCCTGATTCTCGAGGCCCAAGATGCGGCCTCCGGGCCTCGCCTATAAACTGCAGAAGCTTCCAGAAGTAGCAGAAAATACAGACACAGAAATGGCGGGAGAAGCAGAAGCACCGAGGAGAGCTTATGGCGCTCCTCCCAGAGCCCCTCATGCGCCTCCTCGTCCTCGATTGGAGCCAGTCGATCGCGAGAAGGTATCTCTTTCTTTCCCTCTCATCTTTTACTTTTAGGGTTTCTGTCCGTTCCATCATCATGTCAGTTTTAATTTTGGTGTTCATTAGCTTGTTTTTGAATCCATCTTCATCTTCAATCGGTTTCTCGTTTCTTCGTTCTAGAACGCTATAGAAATTGCATTATTCTGATGATGATTATTTGGAACTTTGAGTATTGCTTTATTCTGGCTTATCGATTCTGTTTTACATCGATAGCTATGTAAACATAGATAGCGTCTTTGACTTTCTATACTGAGTCATTTTACTTCTCTTCTTGCAGACTTGTCCTTTGCTGCTTCGTGTTTTTACGAAGGTACGTTATATTTTTGATGCTGGCCTTTTGTTTTTATGAATTGTGTTACATTTTTGTGCAAAGTTGGAAGTGACCAAGTACCCGAAAGCAAGTTTGTTTTCTAGATTAATCCATTAAGTATGAAATGAAATTCGTTGGACGCGGATTTTTTGTGTGAAATTTTCATCTGTTTATGTCATTGTGGAGGCCGATAGGATTTAGGAGTCGGATGAGAGGATAATTGAAGCAGATTTCTCTGGTGTTGCGTTTCTACATTTAGGTTATGATGTTATATTGCTTATTGATGATCTAGGATCCTGATTCTAAGTAATGCCACTTATTGGATTAAGGAATCGTCATTATGAAATTGAAACTGAAATTTGCTGTAATCGCAGATTGGGAGTCATCATTTCAATGAAGACTTCGCTGTGAGGGGCAAGGAGCCGAGGGATGAGGTTCAAATATATACCTGGAAGGATGCTACTCTTCGCGAGCTAACTGATCTGGTTGTGTTTCTCATCCCTTTTCAATCTTTTCTCCTTGCACGCTTCGCATGACATAATTACGAATGATCTGTATCATTTTGAGTTCATGTTTTTTTGTGAAATGCCACACTATTTCCCTTGCTTCTGTCCTTGAACTTATGTTGTGAGTTTGTGTGTTCGTTTTTTCTTTCGGGGGTGGGGTCACAGGTCAAAGAGGTAGCTCCAGAAGCCAGGAGAAGAAATGCTAAACTATCTTTCGCTTTGGTGTATCCAGATAGACATGGCCGGTTTGTTGTGAGAGAGGTACCTCTCTCCATTTCTGTGCTCTCTTTCTTCCACTCTGACTTGAATGCACACTTTTATTTATGTTTTCTGGATGTTACATTGGAAATATTCATGATCTTTCGCCCTTTTTACTTCGTTGAGTTTTGATTATATGAAATTGAAGATGTAAGTTGATTAGTAGTAAAATCATCACTTATTACCAAAACTCTGCTAGAAATTACCCAAAACCCATTAATTGTCCAAGAATTCGTCCCACTTAGTACTCAAAATCTAGCCTTAACATTACTGGAATTTGACCAGAAAAGAACTTGAATACTTTTACATGTTCAAGCAACAAGGACCTAACAGCAAACAAACCTAGCCTAAAGAAATGCTTATCTACAAAACCAGTAATGTGTTGAACTACAAGAATGCCATAAATGTCAAAGAAAAAAAGACAACTGAACTAAGGGAGGAGATTGAAGTTATTTATTCTAGTCTTGATATCAATCCAATGAACTTAAAATTGTGGTGTTGAATTTGACTAAACTAAATCTGGAAATACAAAATAAATATTTCCCTATTGAGTATTATGTTGACAGATGTTATGTCTACAACTTGTTTGATCGTGACAATACTTTCAAACTGGAGTTTTCCCATAGTCTTAAGAAGTTTTTAGCGCTCAGTTTTGTGAAAAGGTGGGTAGTTCTGATTCTAGGACACGTATGAACACATCGAACGTGCTTAACTCTAGTGCCTACGTTGCATATTCTTGCACAACTGTGATGGATACGCTGCCCATTTAATTTCATTTAGTGCTTTTAAAGGATCACTCGCTAATTACATGGTTGTTGAATGAAATGACACAAAATCTTCTGTACTAAACACCCTTTCTTCATGCCCTGCCAGTTTGCATTTTCCTTCACTGCAAATACCTCGTATATCTGCTTTATATTTCGCGCACTTATCGAATTAGATTGACCTATTTCTTAAAAGAACATAAAGTAATTTACGATTATAAACAAAGGTATGAAGAAAGTGAACTATTATACGAGCCTCCGAGTAATACAGATTCTGTTTCTTTATATGAAGGTTGGGAAGACATTCTCGTTCGGAAATGGACGATCAGATGATAACTTAGCTTTGGCAGAACTTGGTTTTCAGGTAAAACAAACATGGATTTTGTTTTTTGCCATCTCATTCCCCTCCTGTATTTCGTCGCGTACTTACGACACTTCTTCCCTGCAGATCGGAGATTACTTGGACGTGGCAATTATATAGGGAATTTTGTCGACCCAAAAAGGTCTCGTGATCCTTTTTCCTAGTAAAGAACCAAGCTTCAATGTTGTAATGTATAATTCCATAATGTGTTTGGAAATTGTTTACATGTTTGTGTTGTGTTGTGTTGTTCCCTTGGTCTTTTAGGTGGAATCATGATAGTCATCTGTGTTGAATGTGAAATCAATTGAGGAGTATGTTATTCTGTTTTACATTTCTTCAGATTAAACACCTCGTCATGAATGTGATATCAATTTGCCATTTTGGGTATAAGAAGCCCATTTGATAACACTGGGAAATTAGTCTCTTGCTTGCTAGTTTAGTCTTACTTAGATACTTAAGAGTTGTATTTTATTTTAGAACAAAGGGTTTCTTTAGTTGGGGGGTGGAATTGTAATGATTTATAAGGTGAGCTTTTAGTTTAATTTCGACCGATATTCGAACTCAATAAAAATAACTCAATTCAAAATTTTAAATCATACATAGTTTTTGGGTTAATATTGTTAGACGAACACGACTCTCCACAATGGTATGATATTGTCCACTCTGAGCTTAAGCTCTCATGGACTTACCCAAAAGGCCTCATACCAATGGAGTTAATATTCCTCACTTATAAACCCATAATTATTTCCTAAATTAGCCGATATGAAATTTCCATCGTCCAACAAATGTATTATAAATAACCCAATCACAACATTATTCTAAGTCAAATATTTGAATTTTTCACCTTAATTACTACAATTTCCTGCATTTCTCAAAATTAGTTAATAAATATTCAATAATCATTTTGAGATCAATTAAAAAAATATATTGTTTACTACTTGTATATAAATCACGTATAATTAATAAAAGTGTTCTTCAAAATATTTAAACTAAAAAAAAAAACTTAATTATTAATTTTAAATGGGAATTTATTAATATTTTGTTAAAATAGTGTTTTTGAATTGAATTTGTTTTTTTATTTATTAATATCCATGAAACTTTTAAATAATTTCAAAATTATTTTAATTATTAGCCTATAAATGAAGCCATGAGTGGAGCTTCTCTTTACGAAAATGTTTTTTTTTTTTTTATAATTATAGATTAATGTTTTTTAAACTTGGTATTAACTCTCTCTCTATATATTTTTTAATTTTTTAAAAGTTAAAAAGTATTAATAAAATTTATTAAAATTGAATGATATTTTTTAAAAGTGGAATAATATTTTAATTTCAATCTAAAACTAACTCCAAGACTATTTTTCAAATTTTTTTTTGAATATTTAAAGTTATTGAATTTGTTTTGGAAGTATTTTTATTTAATTAACCTAGAAAATATAATTAAACTTTACAATTTAACCACAAAATAATTATTTTAGCTTTTTATTGAACCGGGAAAAGAGCGGGAAATTTTTAAGAGAGAGAAAGAGAGAGAGTAAAGAAAAAACGGTAGTATAAAAAGCACCGGCGTTCAGTTTCTGGTCGCACTTCACAGAGATGTTATTCGATAGCGACGAAACTTAACTGAAAGATTCCCTTCTTCTGTTACGTTCGCTCTCTCTTTAACCTGATTGCGCGACGAAATTCTTCTACCATTCAACTGCAATGCTTTTGGATTTTTGATTCTTGGCGTTAATTCTCTCCGTTTTTTTGTTCATCGTCAATGGCGCTGAATAAAGGATCGGTTTCTGATTTGGCAAAGCACGAGGATGACGGAGTTAATGGCGGTGCTGGAAGATGTAGGTTCTTTTTGGCTCTTCTCCTCCTCCTCTCCGCTCTTGCGCCCTTGCTTTTTGTAGTCGTCAGCGGCTTCTGTACTACTGGTGCGTTTCTTCACCTACTTTGATCTCCCCGTGTGGTTTTGGAGAATGAATGCTGTGTAGTTTTTTCTCTGGATCTTTATTTGTTAGATCTGTAGTCATTTCCTTTTTGTTTTCCTCAGTATTAGTTGAAAGCTTTAGTTAATGTACTCTGTTATATAATGTTTTCTCGACGGAACCGGAAAAGCTACGGCCACTTCAGAGTTGGAGTTTAGAACTGGCTCTTTCACGAGAGATTCATATTTTTATTTATTTATTTGAGAGCAAAATATATATGGCGTTCGCTTCTAGAATTTGATTTATTGTCTGAATTTGAAGGGATTACGAAACAGATCAAATTGTAGTTGAACTAGAATTCCTTATTTTAAGCTTAACACCGCATCATGCGTCGGAAATGATAATCGCATTGCAGGAAGTTCGCTCAGACTCCGATAAAATTGACAATGTATAGCACTCATGTTACGGACGTGTCTTTGTGGCACAAAGATGTATTTGGCGTCATTTTTTTGGATTGTTTTTCTTACTTCATTGTCTCCGCGGCAAATGGAGTGGCGCCGGTATATGAGAGAGAGGAAAAAGAAGTACGAAGAGCAAAGAATAAAGAATAAAGAACAAATAAATGAATTTGTTAGAGCGATATAGTTGTAGCCTCTGAACTTCTTTGTGTAAGGAATTTCCAATAACAGCACACCATGACTCCGATCTTCCGGCTTTTTCCTGTAGCATCGACTACAATATTATGGACTCCGGACACGTTTCCTTAAAGTTTTTCGTGTAAAGGTTGGCTCAGCCAACACTTCAGAAATCAGAAGGAAGGTCATAAGCTTGCCCGCCTAAGTCTGTAGAACTGCAAGATTGACTCTCATGGATATGGCCAAATGTGATTGACTCTCATGGAGAAGAGCATCATGGAAATACGAACCTCACTTCTTGTAAATGAAGTAGTGTCAAACTAGAATAATCAAATAGAGCAGTAACTCGCACTAAATATGTGATCCAGCCTGAGCTTCAAGTCGAAGCAGGGAGAGGTCTAGTCTGGCGTTTACTTGATAGGAAGAAAAAGTAAGCACATCTAGTCTGGCGTTTTCCTTGATATATGGGTCTTGATTCTTGAAACGAATCACAAACGAGGAGCTTAGTCCCCCTTTTATCACAACGTACGAACATTATGTGTGTTCTCGTGTGGTTTGAGAGACATGTTTATTTAATATGTTCTCGTGTGTTTCCTCTGTTCTTGCTTTATTCTTGAACAATATCATAGCCTATTTAGAAATTGTATGGTATACCAACGTGTTCTATCCTTGTGATGAGGTGATTTTCATTTGTTCATTTATTTTTTGCTTAATTTGTCGTTACAATTTCTGCAGGTGAAGGGGTTGCTTCAAATAGTCCAAGCAAAGGGGTAGGTTATTAAAACGTTCTCGATTCTGAACTGGTTATTGTCTATTGTGGATTGGAAAAAAAGAATTGCCAAAAACTTGTTTCGACTCTTTCTGGTAACGTGCAATTGTATGTCAGTTACCTTGCTCGATTTCTTTATATCCGCTACTTTTAATCCCTTAGCCATGAGAACTTTGAAATTTAGCAACTGTTTTCTGTGTGAAATAGTTAATTACAATACTTCTGCAGGTTCTTGATGATATTGCAGCCCGCACAAACAACACGGGAACTATTAATATCAAGTCCAAAGAGAAAAATAATTTGATCCTAACATGGAATTTGGTTGGGGTGGACGCCGCAGTTGTTGCGATTTCCTTAGTAAGTCGACAACTTCATTCTTTTTCTGGCACAATCGACTTTGCTCTTATTGAGTCGTGGTTTACTGATTCTGCTTGTAGCCAAGCCAAACGGCTGTAGCTCCGAGAAGTGGAACCCACCAGATGGAAGGCAACTACTCTCTGGGTGGTAATCCTAGAACATCTAATGTTTATGATGGATTGCTTGCTTTTGTTTTTCCTTTTCTTTTATTGACGCAGTTGTCTTTTACATGTTCTCATACGCAATTTATCAATTTGCTCGCGCTCCCTAAAGCAGCCAGAAGGGTAATAATTACTGACTATATGTTTCAATACGTAATTTCTATGTTGAAAAAAAAAAAAAAAATTGGTCCAATAGGTCCCTTGTTTGGATTGAGATGGAGGACATGGATATTTGGCTTTGCACATTCTCGACCTTATTGACCCTCCGCCCCCGTGATTCCTATTTTGCAGATAGTAAGAGAAGAGCAATACGAAAATCAATTGGTGGAGATGGAAATGGTTCAGCAGGATGATGATACCATTGTAAAACTTGAGAATGCTAATATGCAAGCCTCTGAATTAGTTAACTCCTCGATTCTTGAAAAATACAGTACATGGAAGAAAGAAAATGGGAACAAGAACCGAGTTTCAACCATACGTCTAATGCGAGACCAGATTATTATGGCAAGAATATATTTGAGTGTATCGAAAAAGAAAATGAAACAGGGGTTGCGTCAACAGCTCTTAGTTTGTCTCAAAAGGAGTCGTCGTGCCCTAGGAGAGGCAAATGTTGATGCTGAGCTGCATTCCAGGTAATAGAACTTGGTCGTAGAGTATGTTGAGAATTATTGGGAGTGCGTCCCTATTAATCTAGTGGAAGATCATGGGTTTATAAACGAGGAATACTATCTCGAATACTATCTCTATTGGTATGAGGCCTTTTGGAAAAGTCCAAAGCAAAGCCATGAGAGCTTATGCTCAAAATGGACCATATCATACCATTGTGGAGATCCGTGATTCCTAACCAAGTACCCATTGTGATAAAATGTACAAATTCCATGCTTGCCATTTCTTTTCCATGATGATCATAAGGATTCTTCTCATGTTAAACCTTACATTGTTTTGTAGTGCGCGCAAGAGAATAAAAGAAATGGCTGCTGTTCTTTCCAAGGCGAGAGATGAACTGTTTGATTGCGAGTTCGTGACCAGGAAATTGAGAGCAATGCTTCTAACTGAAGAGGAAAAGATTAGAAGGTTGAAAAGGCAAAATACATTTCTCACTCAATTGGGAGTTAAGGGTATTCCAGGTGGTATTCGCTGCTTGTCCTTGCGCCTTACCGTTGATTACTACCTTCTGCCTCCGGAGAAGAGAGAGCTCCCTAAAAGTGAAAACTTGGAAAATCCAAAACTTCACCATTATGCGCTCTTTACAGACAACGTGTTGGCTGCAGCAGTCGTTGTGAACTCAACCGTAATGAATGCTAAGGTGAATTCAACTCATTAATTTAGCTTTATTCATGAAAATTGAATTTTTTTTAATACATATAGTTGAGAATGGTTGAGAGGGGTCCCACGTTGGGTAATTAAGAGGACGATCATAATCATGAGAGCTTATGTTCAAAGTGGGAGTCTCACGTTGTCTAATTAAGAGGGAATCTCACAGGTAAGAAATACATCTTCATTATGAAGATTATTCTCAAAGTGGACAATATCATACCATTGTAGAGATTGGTATTAGAGTCATGCCCTTAACTTAATCATATCAATAGAATCCTCAATTGTCGAACAAAAAAGTTGTGAGCCTCGAAAGTGTAGTAAAAAATGACTGAAGTGTCGAACAAATGGTGTAATTTGTTCGAGGGCTCCAAAGAAGGAGTCGAGCCTCGATTAAAGGAGATTGTTCAATGGCTCTATAAGCCTCATGTTGAACAAATGGTGTAATTTGTTCGAGGGGAGGATTGTTGGGTGCGTCCCACGTTGACTAATTAAGAAGATGATCATGTGGTTTATATTCATTGGTATGAGGCGTTTTGGGGAAGCCAAAAGTAAAACTACGAGAGTTTATATTTAAAGTGGACAATATCATACTATTGTGAAGATTTGTAGTTCCTAACATGTATCACATACGTGACAGGTTATGATTAAATTTTATTTCCGTGTTTATGTTGTTGTATTCTAACGAAGGCATATTTCCCTGTTTGCAAAACAGGATTCCTCAAAACATGTATTCCACCTAGTTACTGATGATCTCAACTATGGAGCAATGAAAATGTGGTTTCTCTTAAATCCTCCAGAAGAAGCCACGATCCACGTTGAAAATTTAGATGAACTAAAGTGGCTGAACTCATCATATTGCCCAGTACTCCGCCAGCTCAAATCTGCAGCAATGAGAGAATATTATTTCAAGGCAGGACGTTCAACCACCGGTTCATCTAGTGCTTCTAGTTTGAAGTACAGGAACCCAAAATATCTCTCAATGCTCAATCATCTAAGGTTCTATCTACCTCAAATTTATCCCAAGTTGGATAAGATTTTATTTCTGGACGATGACATTGTTGTCCAGAAAGATTTGACTGGGTTGTGGCTCGTAGACCTGGAGGGAAAAGTCAACGGTGCCGTGGAAACCTGTGTTGACAATTTCCATCGTTTTGACAAGTACCTTAACTTCTCAAACCCTCATATTGCTAGGGAATTCGATCCGAATGCTTGCGGTTGGGCTTATGGAATGAATATATTTGATCTCAAGGAGTGGAAGAAGAAAGATCTCACTGGCTTATATCACATCTGGCAGAACTTGGTTAGTCTTGCACCCATATCTTTTATTTATTTATTTATTTATTTTTAACGTTTTTCTGTGGATATATTTATTACTAAAAATACCTCTAAATTTTATATTTGGTTTAAAAAATAATTTTACATTTTCAAAAATTTCCATAATATTTTTGCATTAAAAAAAAAAAATCTCTTACTTTTAATTTTAGAAATGGTTATTTTGTTTAAAAAATTATCTTCTAACTTTCAAATTTATTTCAAAAATACTCTTCTACTTTTTAAAAAATATCAAAAATACCCTTATTACCATTATCATATTTACGGTATTTTTTTTAAGTAATATTAGCACTCCACTTTTATATATAAATATATATATAGATATATATATTCTTTTTAATTGGGTTTTGATTGGATAAATTTATTAATAAAAATACCATAAAATTTATCCACTTTTTAAAATAAATTTAAAATTTGAAAGTTTCAATAATACTTTTTTAAAAAGTTTTCAAAAATATATTTATTTTTTATTTTAGACGGTAACAGGTTAGTATATTTAGTTTAAAATAGTTTTTTAAAATTTTTAAATTTGTTTCGAGAAATATTCTTTTATTTTATTAATATTTTTAAATTTTTAAAAATATATATAAAAAAAAAAAATTTACTACTAGTATCGTATTATTGACATATGATCCATTATCTCTTCCATTTTTAAAAGTTCAAGGATATTAACGGCAAGTTTATGGATATTTTTGAAATTTGTTATTAAAAGTTCCAACTTCAGCTTTTAAAAATGTTTAATGGTAAGGTTGAAATTTTTATAAAAGTTTAAGGATACTCATGAAATATTATTTGATTAAAAGGTAGAAATGTATTATTCAAACAATTTTGAAAGTTTTGAGTATATTTTTGAAATGATTTGAAAGTTTGAGGTCATAGTAACGTTTTTCATCCTTTAATTTAGGCTAATTGCACCACATCAAAATGAGTTAGATTTTGCAATTTGGTTGCAGAATGAAGAAAGGCTGCTTTGGAAGCTGGGAACATTACCTCCAGGTTTGATGACATTTTACGGGCTGACATATTCCCTGGAGAAGTATTGGCATGTGCTTGGTTTGGGTTACAACCCAAATATCAACCCATCGGACATAGAAAATGCAGCTGTTATTCACTACAATGGCAACAGGAAACCATGGATGGAGATGGCCATTACGAAGTATCGCCCATACTGGACAAAGTACATCGACTACGACCATCCTTATCTTACCCACTGCCACTTCATAAAATGAAAAACTAAGAATTGAATAGCCTTAAAGCAGAACTCCTTCCTGGCAGTAACCACAGCTTCAGAAAGAATCTGGAGAATCAGTAAATATTAGCTCTAAATAATAATAATAATAAGAATGAAAAAATAAAGAGGAAATTGCACCTTTAATGCGAGAGGAATGGCTTGAGGAAATTGAATCTGTGAGATTTATACTTAAAAGTAGACTAATTTTTCAAAGTGCCAATTGGAATTTTCAAATTTTGAAAACCAATGAATTTTCAAAGTGCCAATTAATTTTAAGGAATGGCGAAGTAGGCTGAGAGTAAGGTTAGTTATTTTTTGCTTCCTCGTTTCTTCTTCTACTTTTAAATCTTTCTATGTTAGTTTTATCTTTAATTTCATGAGCATAGATTGAATGTCTTAGTTAGTTTTCTTTCGTATAGTGTTTACTTTATCCAAAGAACTACGGATACTTTAGATTGAGAGTTGAGATCTGGCTATTTCACGACGAGCTTCTAGTTATGATTAATTCTTTGTTTGCGTCAAATAAGTGTAGTGTAGTGTTCGCCTCGAAAACCTCTTATCCGAAGATGAATGGAGGAATTACGAAATAGAAATTTTAGTTCTAGTACAATTTTTTGGCATTTTCATTGCATTGCAAGAAGTTGTTCAGAAAGTGTTAAAATAGAATTTGTTGGATCCAATTTGTTGCTTCATCTTCAGTGTTTCTGGGACAAAGTATCTGAATTACAACCATCCTCATCTACGTCAGTGCAACTTCATCCAATTTATAATTGGTTCTCACGAATTAGAACTAGAAGTTTATAATGAGATGCATGAGAAGAATTCTTATTCCTATTTTGAATAGAGCAAAAAAAAATTTGGGATGGTGGGAAATCTTAAACACTTGGCTCTGTCGGTCAAGTTTTTGGAGTTTCCCCCTTTTCTCACCAAACCAGCCTCTCTCAACAAAAACTTGGCTGCACCACAACTATGTTAGGATCGATATTAGTTGTTAGTTTGATACCAAGTGTTAGGATCGCTCAACAACGCACACATTTGATCAAGATGAACACAAAGAACAAGAGAGAAGGTTTTATATTGATGACTTCAGGAATTGTACAACAACCGAGAATATAGAGAATGGAAGAAGTACCTCGAGAGCACTGCTTCATGAGTATATATATGATTTCAATTTACTAAATATAGCTTTCAAAGATTTAAATCTACTAGATATAATCTACCAAATATATCTAGCTCCATGTCCCAACAAACTAATCGAGAAAGGGAGATACCAAAGGTTGGTTTGAGAAGAATGCCTCCAAGTTATCCAGCAGCAACTTAACCAACCCCACCGCAGATTCATATGTTGAGACAGCAGCATGTGGCGACAACACAACATTATCCAGATTAAGAAACTGTTCGGAAATATTAGGTTCATTCTCAAACACATTGAATCATCTCCCTGAATCAAACATTGAATCATCTCCTTCTCGTTGATGATCGCTCCACGATCAACATTGATTATCACTCCATCTTTCCCTAGTGCAAGCATCACTTCCCTATTAATCATATGCCGGGTTTCTTCAGTTAACCCGCAACAAATTATGAGTGCTTCACTGTTTGTCGCCAGTTCATATACATTGGAATGGTAGGAATATGGAACTGTTGACTTCTTGGTCCTTGAGTTATATGAGATTCTGCAGTTGAAACCCTCCAGAGCCTATTTTCCCCAATCCAACAATCCCAACTCGCTTGCCACTCAACTGAAATTTTTTAACCTTCAAAGTCATCAATCTAAAACATCCCAATTCAATTATTGTGATTGTGATGTCCCACGTTAGGGAGGAGAACAAATCACCCTTTATAAGGGTGTGGAAACCTTCCCCTAACAGACGCGTTTTAAAGCCTTGAGGGGAAGTCTAAAAGGGAAAGCCTAAAGAGGACAATTTCTGCTAGCGGTGGATCTGGGTCGTTACAAATGGTATCAGAGCCAGTCACCGGACGATGTGCTAGCCTTCTCGCTGTTCTCCGTAGGGGGGTAGACACGAGGCGGTGTGCCAGTAAGGACGCTGGACCCCAAAGGAGGTGGATTTGAGGGTGGTCCCACATCGATTGGAGGAAGGAAAGAGTTGTTAGGATCGATACCAGTTGTTAGGATCGCACAACAACGCACACGCTCGATCTAGATGAACTCAAAGAGAAGGATAGAGAGAAGTTGCAAGGAGAACTCTGGCTAAAAGGATTTTTTATTGATGACTTCAGGCATGTACAACAAGAGAGTACAGAGAATAGAAAAGTACATTTAAGAGCTTTACTGGACGGGATATATATATGGTTCAGTCTACTAAATATAGCTTTACCAGATTTAACCATCTACTATATATAGCTATGTACCATATATAGCTTTACCGGATATAGCCATTGACCAAGCTATAAATACAGGGAGCAGACTCCATAACTCAACAATTCTCCCACTTGGAGACTGATCCTACACCATACCAATTAGGGCTTTGCATAGCTTTAATTTTCCAACATCAACACATTTTGTCAACATGTCTGCTGGATTCTTTGCACCCTCTATCTTCTCCAAACACATATCGCCTTCTTCCACTAACCTGCGAGTGAAATGGTACCGTCTTCTAATGTGTTTTGTTCTTGAATGATAGACTGGGTTTTTCACCAACTGTATGGCACTCTGACTATCTGTATAAAGGATCTTCTTGCACTGCTTCCGGCCTAATTCTTCTAGATAGTCTGTCATCCATATCATCTCCTTTCCAGCTTCAGCTATGGCCACGTACTCAGCTTCAGTAGATGAAAGAGCAACGCATTTCTGAAGCTTAGACATCCAACTCACTGCTGTTCCATCTATAGTGTAGATATACCCAGATGTGCTCTTGCTGGAGTCTACATCTCCACTCAGATCAGCATCCACAAAACCTTGCAGAACTACTTTGCCATTGCCATAACAAAGTGTAGTATTGGATGTACCTCTCAGATATCTTAGAAGCCACTTCACAGCTTCCCAATGTTCCTTCCCTGGATTTGCCATGTACTTGCTAACAACTCCCACTGCATGTGTTATGTCAGGTCTAGTGCAGACCATAGCATACATCAAACTCCCAACTGCAGAAGCGTACGGAACTGATGCCATGTGCTCACGTTCCTCAACTGTCTTGGGAGATTGCCCCTTTGACAATTTAATATGATTTGCCAAGGGGGTAGTCCTGGGTTTAGCGTTATTCATCTTGAATTTGGACAACACCTTCTCAATGTACTGCTCTTGGGATAGATTTAATGTGCCAGCAGATCTATCTCGAGAAATCCTCATCCCAAGGATCTGCTTCGCTGCACCTAAATCTTTCATCTCAAATACTGAAGACAAGCTTGCCTTCAGGTGGTTTATCTCCCTCATACTTGATCCAGCAATTAGTATATCATCCACATACAGGAGTAGAAACACATAAGAATCAGTGTATTTCTTGAGGTAGCAACACTGATCCTTTTCACTTCTGTGGAAACCACTCTTGCTCATGAAGNTTCAGCGACGCTTCCGGACGACGCAACCCCCTCTGGAGCTTCAGCGACGCTTCCGGACGACGTAACCCCCTCTAGAGCTTCAGCGACGCTTCCGAACGACGCAACCCCCTCTGGAGCTTCAGCGACGCTTCCGGACGACGGAGCCCCCTCCGGGGTTTCAGCAATGCTAATGATCAAGGGAGCTCCCTCCGGTACTTTTCTCTTCAATTCTCTAACAGTCTTTGTGAAGCTAACTCGTTTCTGTTTGCTCGTAACGAAGTTCTCACAAGGACTTATAACAATCTCTACATCAAATACACCTTGTTCATAGCCAACGGTTTTTCGTACATATTCGACAGCGTCTTCAACAGACCTGACGTTGTCTTCTCCTTGATAATGTTGAACGCCACGTTTCTGGATAGCGTCAACCGGATCAGCCCCAAGGCTTGTCGATCCTTGAGCTTCCACTGTTCCGTGGTCATGGTATCCGGCTTCACCCCCAACAGAGGTTCGTGAAGATCTTTCTGGTACAGATAATCTTCAATCTGCATCTTCCAGAAACCGAAATCGGATCCATCGAACTTCTCAATTCCAATCTTTGAACTTTCCATCTTCACAGATCGTGGTGAATTTTGCCTTGCTCTGATACCAATTGTTAGGATCGATACCAGTTGTTAGGATCGCACAACAACGCACACGCTCGATCTAGATGAACACAAAGAGAAGGATAGAGAGAAGTTGCAAGGAGAACTCTGGCTAAAAGGATTTTTTATTGATGACTTCAGGCATGTACAACAAGAGAGTACAGAGAATAGAAAAGTACATTTTCAAAGCTCTACCGGATCAGATATATATATATGGTATAGTTTACTATATATAGCTTTACCAGATTTAGCCATCTACTATATATAGTTATTTACCATATATAGCTTTACCGGATTTAGCTTTACCATATATAGCTTTACTATATATAGCTTTACCAAATATAGTTTTACCGGATATAACCGTTGACCAAGCTATAAATAAGTATCAGGCTCCATAGCCTAACAAGAGTGCCAGCGAGGACGCTGGCCCCGAAGGGGGGTGGATTGTGATGTCCCATATTGGTTGGAGAGGAGAAAGAATCACCCTCTATAAGGGTGTGGAAACCTTCCCCTAGCGAGGACGTCTGGCCCCGAAGGGGGGTGGATTGTGATGTCCCATATTGGTTGGAGAGGAGAAAGAATCACCCTCTATAAGGGTGTGGAAACCTTCCCCTAGCGAGGACGTCTGGCCCCGAAGGGGGGTGGATTGTGATGTCCCATATTGGTTGGAGAGGAGAAAGAATCACCCTCTATAAGGGTGTGGAAACCTTCCCCTAGCGAGGACGTTGGGCCCCGAAGGGGGGTGGATTGTGATGTCCCATATTGGTTGGAGAGGAGAAAGAATCACCCTCTATAAGGGTGTGGAAACCTTCCCCTAGCGAGGACGCTGGGCCCCGAAGGGGGGTAGATTGTGATGTCCCACATTGGTTGGGGAGGAGAACGAATCACCCTCTATAAGGGTGTGGAAACCTTCCCCTAGCGAGGACGCTGGCCCCAAAGGGGGTGGATTGTGATGTCCTACATTGGTTGGGGAGGAGAACGAATCACCCTCTATAAGGGTGTAGAAACCTTCCCCCTAGCAGACGCGTTTTAAAGCCTTGAGGAGAAGCCCGAAAGAGAAAGCCCAAAGAGGACACTTTGTGCTAGCGGTGGATCTGGTTCGTTACAATTATTCTTTTCCATGTACAACTAACTAATTATATCCATTGCTTTACAAATCAGATAAATCTAAATCTGCCATATCTTTTGTTAATGAGGTGATTGGAAATGAAAAGTGAAGAGAGGAAATTGGACCTTTAATCCGAGAGGAAAATTCCTTTCCGTTGACCAAACCCCCTGCCTCACGAACCGATCTCCCGCCGAAAGTTTCCTAAGAACGTCGATTAGTAATCCTACCGCCATATCGGCGACATCTTGAGAGAACAAGTTTCCTGCATAGGCAATGGCCACCCCACGCCGCCGTAATTCCAGCAAGTCCAAGTGATCAACTCCAACGCTGGAAGTGACGACGAGCTTGAGCGAGGGGAGGCAGTCGAGAATGTGGGAGGTGAGTTTGACACCACCACCTCGGCAAAGCAAGGCTCGGACGGATTGGGCATAGGAGGTGAGGAATTGGGTTAGTGTGAGTTTGGAAAGCCATGGTTTGAGGTAATGAAATCTGTTTGGGAATTGGGATTCCAGACATGAGAATACCGAGGGGGGTTCTAGAACTAACACTTGAGGAACCTCATTGGTCTGTTCATCTTCGTGTGCCATTTAAAATGAGTATATTTCAGAAAGCTCTCAGTAAAGAACACAGAGGCAACTAAACAGCTGAAAGTAAGCCAATACTCAATAAGATAATTACAAAGAGAACAAAAGACTGTAACAAGTACCAGACATACAAGACATATGAGCAGGCCTCATAACAAGTACCAAACTTCCCCTCAAGGCCTTAAAACGCGTCTGCTAGGGGAAGGTTTCCACACCCTTATAAGTGGTGGTTTGTTCTCCTCTCCAACCAATGTGGGACATCACAAGACTACTCCCTAATAATATTATATGTTCCTAGGAAGCTTAGACTCCACATGTTCCTATGAAGTTCATTAAGGAGAAATCTTCCATCACCAGCTAAGTACCTTTGAGATTCATTCATTCTATTTGTGTAGAATAAACAAAAAAAGAAAAAAAAAACAAGATATTAGAATAACTTGTAAATTCTAAATGAATAGATTCCCACAATACTTAGTGGTCCACTCTTCGAATTCCTTCAAGAGATCTTGTGTGTAGCTAAAGCTTCCTATCGCCTTGTTTGCTGACTTGTATTGATAAGATAAGGAATCAATATAAGGGGAATAAGATTCGAATTACTTTGTTGATCGAATATCTCAAGGCAAGAGCATTGTTTGAGATTCGAATCACTCCACAAGCAAAATCGATCATGTCTAGCTTGAATGATTCTTGTTGATCAAATATCTCAAACACTTGTTTGAGATTTGAATCACTCCACAAGCAAGATTGATCATGTCGAGCTTAAATGATTCTACATGCAAGACTAAAGAAAGCACAAAGGCTCATTTTATATATATTTTCCAAGTCTACTTACAAATACAACGTACATGGCTTTATATAGCCTCAAAATTTATAACATGAAGTATATTATATGATGGATGTCTCTTGGTTCATATCATGTATGCTAACTGTTAGACGAACACGATTCTCCACAATGGTATGATATTGTCCACTTTGAGCGAACAAAGTGCGCCTCCCCTTAATCGAGGCTCGACTCCTTTGGAGTCTTAGTCATTTTTTACTGCCTTCGAGGAGGGGCTTGACTCCTTTTCTTTAGGAGTTCTTTGTTCGATATTTGAGGATTGGGCATGGCTCTGATACCATGTTAGACGAACACGACTCTCCACAATGGTATGATATTGTCCACTTTGAGCATAAGCTCTCATGGCTTTGCTTTGGGCTTCCCCAAAAGGCCTCATACCAATGGAGTTAGTATTCCTCACTTATAAATCCATGATCATTCCCTAAATTAGTCGACGTGGGACTTCCATCATCCAACACTAACAAACAAAAAGCTTCTAATTCTATGGAAAAGTAAGAGAAAAGTTAAAGTTTCTACAGTAAGGAAAGTTTTTCTTTATAATAGAAAGACTTGTTGGACTTGTTAACCAATTCAGCTCAACCATTTCTTCCCATCTACATGTTCTTTTTCCCTCCCTTACTCCAATTATTCGATCAGATAGTGATTTTCCATGATTCCTATAGATATGGTCGGTCCTATACGAATCCTAGTCATATGTTAGATCCCACATTGGTTGGAGAGGGAAACGAAGCCTTCTTTATAAAGATGTGAAAACCTCTCCTCAGTTCCTAGTAAGTGCGTTTTAAAACCTTGAAAGGGAAGCCCGAAAGGAAAAGTTCAAATATGACAATATCTACTAGTAGTGGACTTGGGCTCTTACAAGTGGTATTAGAGCCAGACATCGAGCGTTGTGCCAGAGAGTATACTAGGACCCTAAGGGGGTGGATTGTGAGATCTTACATTGGTTGGAGAGGGAAACGAAGCATCCTTATAAGAATGTTGAAACCTTTACCTAGTGGATGCGTTTTAAAACTTTGAGGGAAAGCCTAAAAAGAACAATATCTACTAACGGTGGGCTCGAACGGTTACCAAACAAACATCTCATCATAAATCATGAGAGAAAACACATAAAACTTCAAGGATGTTTAGTGAAGTTAGAATTCTCCAATACACAGCAAGTTACCTCTGTCATTAAGTTTTGTAGTTTCCCCTGTTGAACTCAGCTAGCTGCACCTCAACTAATCCACATACGGAGACTCCAAAGGTTTGTTTGAGAAGAATGCCTCCAAGTTCCCCAACGCCAATTGAGTCAATCCCACCATAGATTCAGTTGTTAACACAGCAACATGTGGCGACAACACTACATTATCAAGATTAAACAGCTCCTTGGGAATTTCAGGGTCATTCTCAAACACATCCAGCCCAGCTCCCCTAATCTCCCCTTGAATCAAACATCGAATCAGCTCCTTCTCGTCGACGATTGCCCCTCGGCCGACGTTGATTATCACTCCATCTTTGCCTAATGCAACCATCACCTCCCTGTTGATCATATGGCGGGTTTCGGCCGTTAACCCACAACAAATGATCAGGGCCTCACAGTTGGCTGCAAGTTCATGTACATTGGAATAGTAGGAGTATGGTACTAATGGCTTTTTGGTTCTTGAGTTGTATGAAATTCTGCACCCAAAACCCTCCAGCCTTTTGGCTACTTCTGTGCCTATTTTCCCCAATCCAACTATCCCAATTTGCTTGCCGCTTAACTGTGAAAATTTTAGAACATCCAAATTCAACTACACCTCTTCCATAAATCAGTCACATCATTGAATCTATCTGTTACTGAGATGATTGGAAATGAAGAACAAAAAACAGGAATTAGCAATTAGATCAAAACCATTGGACCTTTAATGCGAGAGGGAAATCCCCTTGCGTACGCCAAAGCCCTAGCCTCACGAACCGATCTCCTGCCGACACATTCCTGAGAACGTCGATTAGTAATCCCACCGCCATGTCAGCGACATCTTGAGAAAACAAGTTTCCTGCATAGGCAATGGCCACCCCACGCCGCCGTAGCTCCGCGACGTCCAAGTGATCGACACCGGCGCTGGTAGTGACAACGAGCTTCAGCGAGGGGAGGCAGTCGAGAATGGCGGAGTTTACTAGAAGACGGTCCCCTGGAACAACGAGCATGGCTGGGACGGATTGGGCATAAGAGGTGAGAAATTGGAGTAATGGGAGATTGGAATCCCATGGTTTTAGCATATGAAATCTGATCGAGAATTGGGATTCCAGAGATGTGAAAATTGCGGGAGGACTTAGAACCAAAACCTGGGGAAGCTCGTTGGGTTGCCTTTCGAACGCCATTGTTACAAAAACAATAATAACAATAAAAGAGATTTTTTCTTGGATTTGGTGAAGATTAGGAGAAGGCCATATTCTCTTGGAATCTCCGATCTTTGGACGGCTCAAAACCAAACAATATATATAAATAATATTTTTGTTTGGTACCTACCACTAATTTTAATTATTTTATTAGTTAAATCTCAAATAATTTAATGTCGTTAGTCATAGGGGTGTACATTCAACCCGACAATCTGGACCAACCCAACCCGAAGTATAAGAGTTGGGTTGGGTTCATTTGTCTGAACCCGAACTGAATCGGTTCGATTTCAAGTTCGTGGGTAAAACCCTCGAGTAACCCGAGCGAAATTTAAATATATAAGATATATTCTCAAATGTCGAACAAATGACTCCAAAAAGAAAAATGAGTCAAGCCTCCTCGAAAGTACGAAGACAGTAAAAAATGACTAAAACCAAAGGAGTCGAGCCTCGATTAAAGGGAGGCGTGCTTTGTTCAAGGGGAGGTGTTAGATGATGAAAGTCCCACATCGGCTAATTTAGGGAATGATCATGGGTTTATAATCAAAAGAATACTCTCTCTATTGGTTTGAGGTCTTTTTTGGGAAACCCAAAGCAAAGCCATGAGAGCTTATGCCCAAAATGGACAATATCACAAGTGGATAGTCGTGTTCGTCGTCTAACAGTATCTACTTTTAGAAAATGGTTAACTATGACCATTCACTTACGCGCATTAGCCATTTCAGTCGTTCTCCATGGTTACTAAAATGCGAAGGTTGCAAGTTTGAAACCTGCATTGGAGATTTTTATTTTTCACATTTTTATTTTAGGCCTTAATTCCTCTTCTTACTTCATCTACGCGCTTTCACTTTTGCAAATTAGTCGTTTATGTCGTCCTACATGGTTAGTAGAATGTGCTTGCAACGCTTATGTGGTGTGTATTTCAATCAACAAGGCCTAATAGTTCAGTTGGTTAGAATGTTGTGCTAATAATGTGAAGGTGGTAGGTTTGAAACTTGAATGGACCAATGCAACCGTTGTCATGTCCATAGGGTTTTGTTAGCTTGTTAGTGAGAAAGTCGTAGTTTATTTCTAGTAGGCAAATGCAACGGTTGTGTGGTGAGGAATGTGTATTAGTGAGCAAGGTTTATTATTAGCTTAGTTGGTTAGAGCGTTTGTGCTAATAACGTGAAGATCGTAGGTTCAACATCATTTCTCCATCTACTGATTAGTCGGTTATGTCGTCCTACATGGTTACTAGATATGCTTTGTCGTCCCAATTTTTTTCATCATTTACACCTTAATTGGTTAGAGCGTTTGTGCTAACAACGTGTAGATCTCAAGTTCAACATTTAAAATTCTATGCCTTGATTCCTCTCATTTCTCCATCTACTAATTAGTCGTTTATGTCGTCCTACATGGTTACTAGATGTGCTTAGTCATTTATGCCGTCCTACATGGTTACTAGATGTGCTTTGTCAGGCCATTCAAGAAGACACTGAATATTGGATTATTGATGAGTACATATCTAAGCTTATCCACAACACACTCGAACCGAGAGAAACGTTCGGCGGCGACACTTTGGTAGGTGAACTTAGTATCTTTGTTTTGGTTTGAATCCAAGTCCACTGCTAGCAGATATTGTCTTATTTTGACTTTTTCTTATGAGATTTCTCCTAAGGTTTTAAAACGCGTCCATTATAAAGAAATTTCTACACTCTTATAAGGTTTGTTCCCCTCTCTAATCGATGTGAATTTCACAATAAGTATTCTTTATAAGGGTGTGACGCATTTTAAAACCTTGAGGGAAAGCCTGAAAGGGAAAGTCGAAAGAGGACAATATTTGCTAATAGTGGACTTGGTTGTACAAATGGTATCAGAGCCAGACACCAGATGGCGTGCCAGCGAGGATGTTGGACCCCGAAGGGAGCTGGATTGTGAGATCCCACATCAGTTGGAGAAGAGAACGAAACATTATTTATAAGAGTACAGGCTATGATTTTGTAAAGTGGTTGAGTGTCACGGTCATGCTTGTTCAAGGCGTGTTGCTTGTGGTTCTGTGCTGAATGTTGTAGTCATACTTGTCTAGGGCGCGTTGTTCATGATTGTATGCCCGTTCCAAACTCCTTTTATTTGCTTTCATGTGTAGCTAGGTTTTTACTGTCATGTCAATACCGGGGGTATGATTGTTCACCATAATCCTGTCTATACCCGTCATGACTAAAATGTTTCAAAATGTGCTATAAGGGGATCTGGTTAGTTAAAATTCTTGTTAACTTGAATTTATTTAACATTTATAACATCTAGCCATCCTCCGTTTCCAAAAAGGGGATGTAGCTCACATGGTAGAGCGCTCGCTTTGCATGCGAGAGGTACGGGGTTCGATACCCCGCATCTCCATTTTTTTGTCTTTTTTTTCTTCCTTTTTCCCTCTGTCGTCGCCGTCGCAACTCGCTCTCTCCCATTCCGGTATTCTCTCTCTCCTCTCATCTCGCACAACCCAACACCCCTCGCCGTCGTTCTCGGTTCCGGCGACTGGAACAAGTGGAGAAGGAGAAGGGGTTTCGAGGGCGTGGATTTATCAGCCCGTGTGAGAGGTAGCGGTGCGTGGGTTCGTCGACATCGTCGGCGTCGTGCAAGGCCACAGGAAGAGGCGGGCGTTCGGCGACTGAGGACGGCGAGGGTAGGTAATGAGGAAGGAGAGTGGAAGGAAAAGATAAAAAGAGAAAAAAATAGTTGTTTCTTTCTTTTAATTGTTATTAGAAAATTAAATTAATAAATTTACCTTAAAAATATTGTTATTTAAAATTTTCAATAATATCAATTTTTTTTTTTTACACTTAATTTTTAAAAATCATATTTCAAATATATTCTTAAATTTTAAAAAATTTATTAAATACCTTTCAAATTTTAAAATTTAAAAATACCCTCTTGTCATTAACACATTTTATCTTTATAAAAAAAAATTAAAAAAATTTGTTAACGTCAATCAACAACTCCTATTATTTCTAAAATTTTTAATGTTACTTTTAAAATTTCATGTATATTTTTGAAAAATGGTACTAACGGATATTTTTTATTATTAGATTGTGTACTATTCCAAGCCGCCAAAGCATCTCATAAATATGTCATATTTGATCGAGAACGAATCTTACATATGAGTCTAAAATTCATGATAAGCATAAACAAAGTCAATAGGTAAAGAATAATTAAAGTACCTTAAAACCTATAGGGATGCCCAGTAACCCGGAGAATTAGAAACCCTACATCTACAAAAGGACACCACCATAGATAGCTATTAGAGAAACAAATCGAGCAAATAGCTCAGACCAAAGTCGAGATAGAGGGTTGGACCGAGAACCCAACCTTAGACCAAAAAAAAAAAAAAAAAAAAAAACCTCCATAAAGTAAGGTTAGTTATAAAACTTAAAGTTAGTTAAGGTAAACTAATGGTCCAAAGAAGTTGGGTAAATAACATATGATATTTTGGGAAGTATTTAAAGAATATATTTATTTGTAGCTACAGACATCACAGCAATGGGGATGTAGCTCACATGGTAGAGCGCTCGCTTTGCATGCGAGAGGTACGGGGTTCGATACCCCGCATCTCCAATTTTTTTATGTCTTTTCTCCTCTCATCTCACACTGCCTTACACCCTCCCCGTCGTCCTCGGTCCCGGCGACGCCCACCTGAACTGAAAAATATTTTAAAATATATTTTAATAAAATTACAAATTTATTACCAAAACTTTATTTGGTATCTCATATTTTCAAAATTATAAATTTGATCATTAAATAATTATATATATATATATATATATATATTAAAGAGTTTTAATAAAACTTTTCAAACTTTTCAAACTTTTTAATTTTTTTAATTAAATAATATATTTAATATAAAGTACGAAGCTCAACATATTTTTACTAATTTATTCTTATATATATTTTAAATTCATAAAATTGAAAACTTACTATTTCAAGATTAAATTCTATACTATAAATTAGTAATTTTTTAAATAATTTAATTTTTAACAGATATTTTAAATATAAAATTAAAAAATTTATAAATTATTAAATAATTTTGAAAATTCAAGATCTAGATCCTTAAAAGTTCATATTTCATTTAATATATTTGATTTTTTATTTTTAAAAATTAGATGAAAAAAAAAAAAATACAAAATTTTATTAAGCATGGTAATTACGCGGTGTCGGTACCTTTACAAATTTCCGATCGTCCACTCTCCGGCGTATCCGTTTCCTCCAATTGAAGCTTAGGCACAGCGATCCTTGAGAAAACCCCATCAATTTCTCTAAAATCGTAGCCTACTTCGTTCGAATTGTGTTCTTTCGCGTCTCTTTCGTTACGGAGCTCAATCTTCTCATCCATAGACGACTAAAGCCGCGCAGAGGATGAAGTTATTGAAGAATTTTTGTAATCTGGTTAGAAACAACTACTAGTTTTCTTTTGCGTCTCTTACCTTGTCTTTGTGGATTGTTTCCTAACCGTAATTTTTGGTTAGGAATGAGTTTTTTCAGAGGTGTAGCTGACTATATTGGATCGATCTTCTCAGAAGCGAGCTCAATTCACGATTTGTCGCAGAATCGTGGCCGCGAGGGTGCTTCAACCATGGAGGGCGTTAATGGGATTCCTGTTTCGAACGAGCGCTATGCTTCCAAGCTCAAAGGGTACTTCGAGTTGTCCAAGGAGGAGATCGCCAAGGCCGTCAGAGCGGAGGAGTGGGGCTTGATCGACGATGCCATACTGCACTACCAGAATGCGCAGCGTATTCTGGCCGAGGCCAGTTCAACCACCGTGCCCTCGTTTATCAGTTCTAGGTATTGAGAATTCTGCTAATTTGCTGGATAATTACTTCCCGGTGCACCATTTTATAAATCTTGGCGGTAAACTGTTGCCCTATTCATGTCTTAATTTTGAGGTCTATGAGGGTAGGCAATGAATCCATTTCTGAGCTTTGAGAAACAAATAATTGGTGACATATAGTCTAAAGTTATAAAACAATTGGAGTTTTAGCCTCGAGTTATCACGTTTTTTGGTCCAAATTTTGAGAAAATAAACATGGGAATCTTTTTCATGTTTGCCGCCAAGATTTAATAAACATTTGGAGCTTTAGTTTTAGTTTATGTTTTATTATTTTTGTAATTCATCTCTGCCTTGTATGTTCTTACACCCCTAAAAAAAAAATATACCTATAAATTGATGGGGTATCAGTCAAAGTTCATAGATTTAGTTCTCTTTCTGCTCTATGTATGATCTATTATTTTGTTTTCCATCAGCGAACAAGAGAAGGTGAAATCTCATAGACAAAAGATATCAAAGTGGCAAAGTCAAGTTTCTGAGAGATTACAAGCTCTAAATATGCGAGCAGGTTCAGTTCTGGTCTTGTAATAACTTAATCTATTTCATTCATGATGTTCTCGGTTGGCGGACATTTAATAACTTATAATCTATCTTCTAATTCAGGTGTTACATCCTCAAACAAGGTACGTTTCATCTGTATGAAGTGTAAGTGTTCAATGTAATATTATATTATCTTACTTTAATTAAAAACACTGCTATTCCTCCGCCTTCTCGCGGTGAGTAAGTGCATGAATCTATTATAAATCCTAAGCTTGGATGACTTGAGCTTCATATAGGAAAGAAATAAATGTACACTTTTCTGGTATCTTATAAACTTGGTGTGTTAGGATTATTAACCAACGTAAGTCGTAGGTTATCTCTCTGGAGTTGGAAAAGTAGACTTTACAATCATCTGGCTGCGTGCTTGAAAGTTAGGGTCCAATAATGAAGCACTGTTGGCAATCTTATGAAGAAAACATATTTTTCTTTATTTGTTTTTCATATTTGAGATATGGTGCAGGTATATTAACATGATGATTTCATTTTCAATGTATTTTTATTTTATTTTATCAAAATTTATCTTAGAGCTCCTCGAATCAAGTGCCAAGAGCTGGAGTTGCTTCAACAATGCCAAAAATTAAAAAGCCAGTGCTAAAGAGCTCTCTTCATAGTGGTGCAAGTAATCCAATAACGAGAAGTCAACCAGCTAGTGTTGGGACTTCAAAATCTATGCAAGAAGTTTCTGATGGATACGATCCTAAATTGGTTGAAATGATAAATACTGCTATAGTGGATCGGAGTCCTTCTGTGAAATGGGATGATATTGGTAATGCATTCATTCCCTTCATCTTCTCATATACTGCATTTTATTTCAATCTTTTTCTTTTGTACTTGTACTCTTTAATTGGACACTGATTAGTCTGGTTTGGTTGTAGCTGGACTTCAAAAGGCAAAGCAAGCTTTATTGGAGATGGTTATTTTGCCCACAAAGAGAAGAGACTTATTCACTGGTCTCCGAAAGCCTGCTAGAGGTAGTGCTTTTAGAAACTGTCACTATAGTTCTCTCCTAATACGTCTTTCAAGAGTGAAATAAAGTGCCATTCCATCTTACGCAAAATGGGTACTGTGTCAAGTTTCATGGGCCTACACATCATGCATTACTAGAAGTTTGTGGTTCGGTTTGAAACAATAAGAACGATTATATTTGGTTTGAATGTTTTCTAAATGGGTAATTCAAGTTGAATTTTTTTTTTTATCTGATTAAAGGAGTCGTAGGTTGCAAGACAAAGTACAGCAAACGAGATGGAGTTCTAACATTTCAACTTGTCTGAGAAGCTAGTCTAATGCTGCCATGTCTCATCATTGTCAACCGCCCCCCCCCCCNNCCCCCCCCCTATTAGTTGGATTTTTCAGTCCTCCATCTGATGACCAAATCGATCTTAAATTTTATTAACACATGTAGTTTCATAACTTATATTTGTGGAGACCTCCTGTGAAATGACCTTTTTATTTTATGGATGTCTCGGGGGTACTTATCTTTAGAATTATTTGTCAAATTGGCATCTATTGCTAAGCAATCATGTATCTCTGTAATATACCATGATATCAGAACAATCTTAAGTTTTTAACACATTCATTTCAATATTTTTCATCTATTCTTTTACTTCCAAAAAATCATGTCAAGTACCTCATCTTCTTACGAGTTCACCCTTTCTTTGAAGTTTACAATGTGTTAGAGCCGAGCTTCTGGAGATTTTTGGGAATTTAATCTCATTAACTGTTTTTGTGGATCCAACATTAACACATGTTTCCTCAGGTCTTCTTCTCTTTGGTCCCCCCGGTAATGGGAAGACTATGCTTGCTAAAGCCGTAGCTTCAGAATCAGAAGCTACTTTTTTTAACGTGTCTGCTGCGTCCTTAACATCAAAATGGGTATGCCTCAATTCCATTTCAAGAATTATATTTTCCTTGTGGAACAAATTCTTTCGTGTATTTCCCTCGATCCCTTTCTGTTATTTTTCTGTGCAAATTTTAATCAGTTGTATTTGCTCTAAGGTAGGGGAAAGTGAAAAACTTGTACGGACTCTCTTCATGGTTGCTAAGTCCAGGCAGCCCTCCGTAATTTTCATGGATGAAGTATGTCTCATTCTCTTGCTAAACGATTATTTTAAGGATGAGTTAATAGTACATTATTTTTGTATGCTTAATTCTTCTGTTTAGTTTTGTTTTGAGTGCATTGTAGTTTTTGGTTGTTGACATGAAACTAGATAAATCACAGAGTGGTTTTAAAATGTTAGATGGCAACAAATGAACTTTTGTATGCTGAAAATAGTTTTTTTTTCCTACTTTGCTGAGTTTCTTTCTGCCATTACAACCAGAGAACTTGAAACTTGAGCTATTATATTTATATATTTGTGCATATTTTGTTATTACCTTTACTATGGGTTGATAACATTTCACATCAATTTCATTCTTGTTATTAACTATTTCAAAATTTAGTAGAATTGTTTAGTCCTCGAAAATTTTCTCCCTTTGTTCATATTAGAATCTCCTTGACCTGCAAAGACTGGTTAGTTTGTCGAAATTTCAGTATAGTAAGGAGACGTGATGTACAGAATGGCATGTAAAATGACTAAAAAACCATGTAAGTGATCTGGAAAGAAACGACCTTAGACAAAATGCTGCTAACTGAAGGTGCCTTTCAAATGCTTCTCCTTTAGACAAAATATGTACTTCATGTTGACAATAATAATAGTATGGAATTAATAAATGCTAAGCATACCTCTACCTGTGTTTCTGAATGCCAAGCAATCAGTAGTTTATTTGGCAGGTTATTTGCTTTGTGCAACATCATTGATGACATTCTGCTTTTCTTTTTTCATTTGACTGTACAGATTGATAGTGTCATGTCAACAAGACATGCTAATGAAAATGAAGCTAGCAGGAGGCTGAAGTCTGAGTTTCTAGTACAGTTTGATGGAGTAACATCCAATTCTACTGATCTCGTAATCGTTATTGGTAAGCTTTGGTAGAGCTAAATGCTATTCCTCCTTGGGCAATTCATTGGTTTTGTTAGCATATTTACATTTGTGCTCCACGTGCGTTTGATGCTCTAAATTTATTGAAAAAAATGTACTTCTGTATTATTTACCCGTTTTTTAAAGAAAAGTTTTAGATTTGTTACAAATAAATTCTTATGCTAAATCTCACAACTGTAATGTACATTATTACACATTAAGCAAAAGTGAACAAAATGTAACTATTGACTTTTAATCTCTAAAACCGCATTTGATAACCATTTGGTTTTTTGCTAGGTTGCTTTTTATGTTTTTCTTTTTTCCATCCGATATTCAAGGTCTTATGCTTTTGTGCAGGTGCTACTAATAAGCCACAAGAACTGGATGATGCAGTTCTCAGGAGATTGGTATGTAAACTTAATGGTTCTTTGTTTTGTTTTTTTGTTTTTAATGAGAAACCAAGTCGTCATTGAGAAAAAAAATGGCGTAAAAAAGAGTTAAACCAGAGGAGTCCTATCAAATAAGGGGACTCCACTCCAAAAGAATCAAACCAAGGTGATAATTACAAAAGTCCCGAGAAATAGAATCCCACAAAGAAGTATTTAATATAAGGGTATCCTAGACTTCTTTCCAAGAACTATCAATTGAAGTAAATAGATCCCATGTATGTTGTTTTTATCGTAGGCTGCCCCAAGGCTGGGTTTAGTTAGTGGTCAAAACGCCCTGATATTTGCCCATGAGATCAAAGTTTTGAGATCACAGATGAGTTATGTGACTATTTAAGTTAATGATCATAATATAGTCTGTACTCAGTTTTGAATTCTGAGTAGATGGAAATGTTAAAGAGTTTTTAGTTCTACAAAATCATTATTACACACTGATTAAAAATATTTTTGAAGATGAGCAAGAACTTGTCAATATGAAAATGCTCTCTCTTTTTCTCATTCGCACACTCTCGTGTGGGCATGCATATTTGGTTAGTGCGACGAACATAGCTATTACATTAGCCAAACACAACATCCTTTATGTAGTTTACTTCACTAAATGCTTTCTATGTAGTCAATAGTACTACTACTACTAATAATAATAATACAGGTGAAGAGAATTTACATTCCCTTGCCAGATGGAAACGGTAGAAGACTTCTTCTCAAGCACAGGCTCAAGGGACAGTCGTTTTCTCTACCAAGTAAGAAAGAGGTTCTAGTGAAGTTCCCGTGAGATATTTCCTTAAAAAATTTATTACTTTATTGTAAATATTTTATGTTCTCTAACACCACCGCCTGCCCTTTTCTTCTCTTTTCACGAAAATGTGTATATAACACTAAAAAAAAGTTATTTGATTCCATAAACATTGTAAAGTCTGCTAAGTGGCTGAAGGAAGTTGTAAACTTTTATGTAAGTTTATGAGTTGAAATTATGGTAGTGAGTAGTGACTTACCAAATATTAAATATTCAACAGTTTTAACTCTTTATTGTAAGGCAATAGGGTGATGGTCCTATGGGATTGGTCAGTTTGCATGTTAGCCGATGGTTATGACTCTGGACTTCAAATACCTCTCTCCGCCCGGTTAACAGTACCACAAGCCCATACCTATTAACTATTTCATAATTGTCATTTATGTTCATCCAAATTCAGCCTTTTACTGTAATTAATACTTCCAAGCGTTTTTTGTTCAACAATCGTGAGGTGGGGATTGAACCATCAACTTTTAGAATGGTAATCGGTAACTTATTCAATGAGCTATGCTTGGGCGGACAGTACTTTTGAGGTCTGATTGATTAATTTAGTGTGCTATTTAGCTAGTATGTCATGTTCTGATCAATTGCTTATATTGCATTGTCGATCATGCTTTTATTTTCTAATGGAATGTGTTCTTCCGCTCTATATGTTTATCCCTTCTGCCAAACCTTTATTTATTTATTTATTTATTTATTTTTTGCTAATTTACTTTGATTAACATACATGCCTCATTTTCCTTGACAGGTAGAGATCTAGAGAGACTAGTTACACAGACTGAAGGTACTATACTTCTTTCCCTAAATTTTGTAATCTTTCAGTACTTCACTAGTCGAGAAATTTGCGTGACTTTAAGAACAGCGTGGACGGAGTCTTTGTGCACGTGGGAAACATTCAGAGCTATTTACTTTTAAATAAGAAACCAAACTTCTATTAAGAATAAGAACACAGAAGTTAGAAGTTAGAACTAGAATGGCCATGCTGAAATCCGGAAATGTTAAATAAAAGTTTTTCCCTTGCATCTCGGTCACTTTTACTTTTTCGGGTATCAGAACAAAAGGAAGTATTTGTTCCGAGTAACTGACTGGAGTTAGCAGAACAAATAAGGAACATTTGCAAGTAGGAACTCTCATGGTTAGTGATCAACAACATGGTTACATAGGAATGCCCTGAAAAAAGCTAGAAACAGACGCCACACTCGGAGTTTCCTCCCTCTTAAACTCGTATCCTGGAAAACCTTTTGAGTTCTCTTACCAGGTTCTTCACATAATAGATAAAACCCCATCCCGTTGGAGAGTGAATCTTAACGACTTGGATCTCGAGCCAAAAAAAAAATCTCATGGTATTATTTACATGTACAGGATACTCTGGAAGTGATCTACAGGCCTTGTGCGAGGAAGCTGCAATGATGCCAATTAGGGAGCTAGGTGGGAACATTCTCACAGTAAAGGCAGATCAGGTGACTCACATAAGAACTGTTCTTATACTTTTAAACTCTGTGAACTGGCCCGACACTCACTGATACTAATAAAAAGAACTCTGAAGTTGACTTGTTAATCAGATAATCTTATCTGTTACGGTGTAATATCATGCAAAAACTGTGTCTAATTCCCTTAGATTGACTATATAGAAGCAGATGAGTAGTAGTGTGCATTTTATAGTAGCTTGTTCGGAGAGACTCGTGCATTTTGAACTGCCTGAGACTTGTCTCCTTTCCTCTCATTTTGCGCATTCGAGTCATTAAACTTTGATTATCATATCATAATCTTACCTGTTACAGGGTAATATCATGCATTAGAGTGATTACATAGAATGAGATAAGAAGTGTGCGTTTTATAATAGCTTGTTTGGAGAGACTCGTGCATTTTGAACTACCTGAGACTTNCCGCATTCGAGTCATTAAATTTTGATTATCATATCATAATCTTACTTGTTACAGGGTAATATCATGCATTAGAGTGATTACATAGAATGAGATAAGAAGTGTGCGTTTTATAATAGCTTGTTTGGAGAGACTCGTGCATTTTGAACTACCTGAGACTTGTCTCCTTTCCTCTCATTTTGCGCATTCGAGTCATTAAACTTTGATTATCATATCATAATCTTACCTGTTACAGGGTAATATCATGCATTAGAGTGATTACATAGAATGAGATAAGAAGTGTGCGTTTTATAGTAGCTTGTTCGGAGAGACTCGTGCATTTTGAACTGCCTGAGACTTGTCTCCTTTCCTCTCATTTTGCGCATTCGAGTCATTAAACTTTGATTATCATATCATAATCTTACCTGTTACAGGGTAATATCATGCATTAGAGTGATTACATAGAATGAGATAAGAAGTGTGCGTTTTATAATAGCTTGTTTGGAGAGACTCGTGCATTTTGAACTGCCTGAGACTTGTCTCCTTTCCTCTCATTTTGTGCATTCGAGTCATTAAACTTCGATTATCATATCATAATCTTACCTGTTACAAGGTAATATCATGCATTAGAGTGATTACATAGAATGAGATAAGAAGTGTGCGTTTTATAATAGCTTGTTTGGAGAGACTCGTGCATTTTGAACTGCCTGAGACTTGTCTCCTTTCCTCTCATTTTGTGCATTCGAGTCATTAAACTTCGATTATCATATCATAATCTTACCTGTTACAAGGTAATATCATGAATTGGAGTGATTACATAGAATGAGATAAGAAGTGTGCGTTTTATAGTAGCTTGTTCAGAGAGACTCGTGCATTTTGAACTGCCTGAGACTTGTCTCCTTTCCTCTCATTTTGTGCATTCGAGATCATTAAACTTCGATTATCGTATCATAATCTTAGCTATTACAGGGTAATCTCATGCAAGCATCGTGTCTAAATCTGAAAATTTATATCTTTTGTGCACCAGATAAGATCATTAAAGTACGAAGATTTCCAGGAGGCAATGAAAGTGATCAGGCCCAGTCTAAACAAAAGCAGGTGGCAGGAGCTTGAACAATGGAACCAAAGTTTTGGATCCAATTAGACAATGAAGAAATATTCAGTGTATGTTAGAGGCAGCTGTTGTTGTGAAGTAAACACTGTACAGCCTTACCTTCAAACAAACTTCTAAATAGCTCGATTCTTTGTTTTCTTGTTTAGTAAATTAATTAAAAAATAATTACGAAATATATTGATATGGAAATCAACCCAAGGGAAAGTATGGAACGGATTACTTTGTTGATCGATTATCTCAAGACAAGAACATTGTTTGAGAATCGAATCACTCCATAAGCAAGATCGATCATGTCTAGCTTGAATGATTCTTGTTGATCGAATATCTCAACGGAAGAACACTTGTTTGAGATTCAAATTACTCCATAAATAAGATTGATCATGTCGAGTTTGAATGATTCTACAGGCTTTATGACTTTATATAGCCACAAAATGAAACCGCTTTATATAACCTCACCCAAAATTTATAACATGAAACTTCATCCTTCTCCATATTCATTCATGTTGGATGGAAATATTTTTGGATAATTTCAACCATATTTTCTTCACATATTCATTGAAGCATATTGTATGATTGATGTCTCTTGGTTTATATCATATATTTCATATATTTTCATATTGTATGATTGATGTCTCTTGGTTTATATCATATATTTTGAGTTTAAGATATTTAATATAATATTTCATATCAATTTTATTTAATTGAGTATGAATTCTTCGGCCTTCCGATAACATTTATTATTATTATTATTATTATTTTACTTAAATAATAACAATTTTTAAAATTTTCGATTATTATTATTTAATTATTATCTCTTCCATTAATATATTTATTCCTGAAATATTTTTTTAGTTCAACATATATATTTGATGAAATATATTTATAATATTATCAAATTATTAACTTTTAAACTTGCCCATGTTTTATTTATCTTTTAAAAAAATAAATTTAAAGGGTAATTATTAATTTTATTTTTAAAACAACTATTTCCACTTTTTTATGTGAATCAACTTAATAACTTTTTTTTTTTTTTTTTTTTTTTTTTTTTTTTTTTNCATTAAACTTCGATTATCGTATCATAATCTTAGCTATTACAGGGTAATCTCATGCAAGCATCGTGTCTAAATCTGAAAATTTATATCTTTTGTGCACCAGATAAGATCATTAAAGTACGAAGATTTCCAGGAGGCAATGAAAGTGATCAGGCCCAGTCTAAACAAAAGCAGGTGGCAGGAGCTTGAACAATGGAACCAAAGTTTTGGATCCAATTAGACAATGAAGAAATATTCAGTGTATGTTAGAGGCAGCTGTTGTTGTGAAGTAAACACTGTACAGCCTTACCTTCAAACAAACTTCTAAATAGCTCGATTCTTTGTTTTCTTGTTTAGTAAATTAATTAAAAAATAATTACGAAATATATTGATATGGAAATCAACCCAAGGGAAAGTATGGAACGGATNAAGTAATGACAATAACTACTGAATCCAAAGTGCTCGATAACTATTTTTTTTTACATATAAATGAGATTTTATATTAAATATTTTACTGCAATACAATTTTAGTTATACAATTAAAATAGATTTTAAAAATATAAAAATTAAAATGCACAGAGTTAATAAGCATATTATGAAAAGGATATTTTGAAATTAAAAAAAAAAAAAAAAGATTTTTTTAGCACGCCACCATTAAATTTAATGGTTAAAGATAAATAAATTTTAAAAAATGTTTTAATGTTTTAATTTTTATTTATTAAAAATAATAATAATAGTGCGGGCTCGCACTAATATGGAGGTAAGGATTTTGGTTCAAAATAATGAAGGTAGGAGGGAACGGAGGATGAAACGGTGCGTTTAAGAGGGTTCGACGGGCATAGGAATTCAAATTCATTCCGTTCGAATTTTCGTCCAACGTCCCCAGAGTTCCCTCGCTTTACTGCGTTCTCACAGTGGCGAATCGATGAAAAAATCTCTGATGAAGGAAGAAAATGGAACTCCAAAGCGGCAATGGTCCTTGCAAGACTTCGATGTAGGAAAGCCCCTTGGCAAAGGAAAATTCGGCAGAGTCTATCTAGCAAGAGAAGTCAAGGTTCGTTTTCTGTTTGATTCTTCTTCAAATGTTCAACAGTTTTTTTTTTGGTGATTCTAGATCTTTAGACCTTCGGTTCTTTGTTTGATTTTTGAATGACTATATTTTGTTCTGGTTTACTCTATAGCTTCTAAATCTGAACGGAATTTCGTCATTTTGCGACTGCATATGGATTTTGCTGGATAGAAGTGATATGATATGATATGATTTTGCATTTTCTCTTCTTCTATTCTGGTGAATCAAGCAGAGATTGCTAAGTCTCTTTTTCTGGAAATTATTATAGCTACTCAGTGCTATCAATTCTCGATGACCGAACAGTTTGATTTGCATTCATTTTACTTTACACAGAATAGCGATAGTGTACGATTTATCGTATAAACACAACTTTTAATCTCTGCAGTCCATTTTGCATTAAAATAAACATGAATTTCTTTAGTATTTTTTTCTTTTTTCCAAACTTGAGATTGCATATCTAGATTTTGGTTTGACCTTAGGAGCTCCGATTTGATTTTCAGAGCAAGTATATAGTGGCACTGAAGGTAATTTTCAAGGAGCAGATGGAAAAGTACAGGATTCATCATCAGTTGAGGAGAGAAATGGAGATCCAAACCAGTCTTCGGCACCCCAACATCCTGCGCCTCTATGGATGGTTTCATGATGCTGAACGGATTTTCTTGATATTGGAGTACGCTCACCGCGGTGAGCTTTATAGGGAGCTTAGGAAAAGTGGTCATCTCAACGAGCAGCAAGCTGCCACTGTAATATTCCTTTCTCTCTATCGTTGTGAACTTGTTACTTTGAACTGAAGATGCTGAAGTAAAATATACTAGAAGATTGAGCCAGAAACAAAAATTCATGAAATTGTCTCAAAAACAACTAAAACCTAGTCCTTATATATCGTTATCTGAAGGTTCTTTATGTTTGTTTCTTGTGAATTTCAGTACATTTTAAGTCTCACACAAGCATTGGCATACTGCCATGAGAAGCATGTGATTCACAGGGACATTAAGCCAGAAAATTTGCTGCTTGATCATGAGGTATAAATTCTCCTGTTTTTTTGTCATTCCACAGCTTAGAAAACGTTTGTTTGCATGATTTTTTAAAAACCTTAGTAAAACCCCCGTTTTATCCTGGAGGTAGAATCCATATTTCACTGCACTTTGTTGATGATGGAGCAAGAAAATGTTATATGTTTTTCTGTGTGTATAATCATGTTGTATTTGTAGGGCCGGCTGAAAATTGCAGATTTTGGATGGTCTGTACAGTCGAGAAGCAAGAGACATACCATGTGTGGAACTCTGGATTATTTAGCCCCAGAAATGGTGGAGAATAAAGCTCACGACTATGCAGTAGATAATTGGACTTTGGGCATTCTCTGCTATGAGTTCCTTTATGGAGTGCCTCCATTTGAAGCTGAAAGTCAAAGTGACACGTTTAAAAGGTTAGACATATAATTTCCCAAAAGAACACAGACTTAAGATCCTTATCTTCATTAAAGAGTGGCTACTGCTTACTTTCTCATGTCGTTCATTTTTATTAGGCTACTTATATATAACACATTAGCATTGGTTAAAATGTTAGGGTGTAAATTTAATCCTTAGCGGCTTTCATCATTGACGAACACCTGCACTAATAAGACACTAATAAGACAAAGAAGTGGGTGGAGATCTATGCCTTCCTTGAATGAATTAGTAACAACTCATTAGTGTAACGAGGGAGAAATAAATGGATAGGATGGGAATGTCCCATCAATCATTGGTGGACCTTCCGTTTATAATTTGTCACGGAGCTCTCAACTAAGTTGTTTAGGTTCTAGAATTTCATGTAATAGATTAAATAGATTCTACTAAAAAATTTTAAGGTTAAAATGTTCTAGTGTAAATTTAATCCATAGCGGCGTTCATCATTGACGAACACCTGCACTAATAAAACAATGAAGTGGGTGGGGATCTACGCCTTCCTTAAATGAATCAGTAACAAATCATTAGTGTAACGAGGGAGAAATAAATGGATAGGGTGGGAATGTCCTATCAATCATTGGTGGACCTTCCATTTATAATTGGTCATAGAGCTCTCAACTAAGTTGTTTAGGTTCTAGAATTTCATCTAATAGGGTTTCGGCTCGAAGGTTAGAAAATGTATGTAGTATGGGTTAATCTCTCAACCAGAAGAACTTCGAATAAATAACTCAATTTTTAGAAAAATATGAGAAGCGTTACATTTTATTTTTTCTCGAGATTATAAATAGTTGTTTGGCCTGTGTCATAAATGCAGGATAATGAAGGTCGACTTGAATTTTCCCTCGACCCCTCACGTTTCTTCCGAAGCAAAAGATCTAATTGGCCGGGTTAGTTAACCTTGTGAATGTCTTTATTTGGTAGGAGTAGGAATGATATGCATACTTCTAGTATGGTTCTGATTATATGAAAATTATACACAGCTCTTGGTGAAGGATTCCTCTAGAAGACTTTCACTTCAGAAGATAGTGGAGCATCCCTGGATAATCATGAATGCAGATCCATCTGGTATTTGCCGTAGCAGCAGGTAGAACATCACTTCACTTTTAACTAATTTCTCTTGCTCATGCCTCTTCATCTAAATGGGGTTTAGTGAATATCTGTGTGTAATCTCTATGTCATGTAGCATTCATGATTTAATCAAAATGTTGGGAGAAGTTGTTAGTGGCATTCTCATAGTGATACAGGCTTCTCTAGTGCGATTTCTAGTGGTTTCGAGTTCGAGATATGATGATCAGTCTTAGTCAATCTCAATTGGTCTCGTCTTGATTAGATCTTACCAATAGAGTCGACCTCAATCTAATCTTAGTTGTTTAATTTGATGTCTCACATCTTTGAAGTGTTTGGAAATGTAGAACATTATAAAGAAAAACGAGCACATCTTTATATAGAGTTGTTTCTTCAAGTAGGTTAATTAATGATCAATTGGGTTAATATATCCATAATTCAGCGAAAACTTGAACATTTAACCAATGTTGCTATCTTTTAGGTTTTATTCCACCATTTTTGCAATTTCAAGTTGAGTCCATAATTTCATTAATTTTTGTATGATAAGTGTGGAGGATTGTTGGGAGTGTGAGTCCCACATTGCCTAGGGAATGATCATGAGTTTATAAGTAAATGAATAGATCTCTATTGGTACGAGGCATTTTGGGAAGCCCAAAGCAAAGCCACGAGAGCTTATGCTCAAAGTGGACAATATCATACTATTGTGGAGAGGCGTGATTTCTAACATGATATCAAAGTCATGCCTTAAATTTAGCCATGATAATAGAATCCTCAAATATTGAACAAAGAATTGTGAGCCTCAAAGGTGTAGTCAAAAGTGACTAAAGTATCGAACAAATGGTGTATTTTGTTCGAGAACTCCAAAGAAAGGAGTCGAGCCTCGATTAAGGGGAAGCCCTCGAGGCTTATACTGTACTTTGTTCGAGGGGAGGATTGTTGAGGATTTTGGGCTCAAAGTGAACAGTATCGTACCATTGTGGAGAGTCGTAATTTCTAATAAGAACTTTATGATAAGGATATTTGGCCAACTAATCCCAGCCAAACAAGAACAGTAAGGTAAAGTTTGTATATTGATATCTTCCATGCTTGCAGCTGATAGCTCCAAAAGCAAAACATATTATATATAAACCCATGTCCAAGCACCCCATCGACACTGTTCCAAATTGGAACGAGAAGGCGAGTAGGAACACGCAGACCAGCAGCCAGGTGCATGTGAATAAGAATCTGCAGCTGAAGCTCCTGCAATTAGCCAACCGATGAACAAACGAGGTTTATCGACGGCGTCTCCGGAGCTGATACCTCGTCGATTTCTGCCCGATTCTGCTCTGTTTTCACCGCCATCATCGGCACGGTCATCGCGGCTTCATCAGCCTTCTGTGGCCTCAATCTTCTCCCTAAATATGCACCACGAGTAAAACAAACTCAGTACTAGAATATGGAAAAAGATGCAGCAGTTTTTAAAACATGAAACATTCTTTTTAAGGATATGAAAAATCTCGTTTTAAAATTGTGAGATTGATGACTATATATAAAAGGTCAAATTAGATAATATTTATTAATAGTGAGATCAGGATATTACATACGCCCTAACAGAGGATGACATGCCCCATGAGATCCCAATAATACTGTACTATGTCCTATAACCGCTAATCATTTGGACTAAAATGGGTGTCTCTTGGAACGAAATGCAAGAAATCCCGACAAGTCGACCCAATGCACAAGGACTTCATTAAGAGGCACGAGAAAAGATATATTTATTTATTTAGTAAATAAGTTATATATATAAATAATGGGGGACAAGATAATTTTCTCTCTTTTCCATTATCGATTTAAATAAGTTGGATCGTCAATCAGGGTAGCTTGACCCATAGATATCTTTAATTCCAACTTTAATTCCAACCTATTTTAACTTAGACCCATAGGTTGGAATTAAAGAGATTAAATTTGTAATTGTTCTTTTAATTTTCGTCCAAAGAAAGGCTCTCATCTCAATTTCTCAAGGAACTCGACAATACGGCCATGGAGACCAATCCCGCCGCCGCCGTCGTCGTCGACGTTAGCAGTACCCCAAGCGTTCCGCCGGAGAAACGGAACCGTTCTATCTTCAACGTCCCGCCGGACTTCTTCGCTTCCTGCAAACTCCTTCGTTCTCCACATTCATACACCTCATCAACCAGCGGCAGCTGCTACAGCTCAAGCGCAGAAAATCCAGTCGATTCGGAGCAGAATTCTAGGGATTTCAAAGAAACTTCCGTTGCCCAAAGATGGACCTGCAACACATGCAAGGCCGAGTTCGAATCCCTCCTCGACCAGCGTTCGCACTTCAAATCCGACCTTCACCGATTCAATGTAAACTTTGCTGGTTCTTCTGCTTGCTATTTGAATTGCAGTTTTTCCCCAATTGAACAAGTTGACTGAGTAGAGTGCTTTGTTAATTTGATTATCGTGTCTGGGAATGAACTCTGGACCATCAACGTTTTGTTTCCCCTTAAATCTTTAAGGTTTTTACTCGTCGGAATCAAAATTGGGTTAATAGTTGATTCATTGACGATTTGATTAATTATGGAATTAGAAACAATATCTGCTCTGGTTTAGCCAAAACGGAGCCTGAATTTTTCAGGAAAGTTTATTTTAAATCTCAACTTGTTAATATAATTTATCTAATCCAAGACAAAACAAGAGTAATTGTCCCTCATTTCTAATTCGTTCCATCCCTCTAGTTAGAATTGAGTCCCTCTTATCTTCCTGCTCTCAATTTAACCATCGTCGTTCATCGATTTGTCTTAAATGTTCATAGCAATTAAGCTGAATTCTTTGTTGACATGTTTGATGAAGTGAATGATTTCTTGTTTTCTTCGTTTTCGGAGTATTTACTGTGCTATAACTAAATATTAGGTGAAGCTAAGCATTGCTGGAAAGAATATTGTGAAGGAGGATGATTTTGATGAGCTGACATCTGATTCTTTCAGAGACTTTGATGTGTCAAGTATTTCTGGATCAGAGGATGAAACAGAGAAGGAGATTTACTCTCGGAATGAAGGGTCTAAGGGAACAATTGATAGCGTGAACAAGAAGAAGTTGTTCGTTCATCTTCAAACAGGTGAAAGAGTTTCGGTTTGGAAGTGTTTGCTCATAAATGAGTCAGATAGTATTTCGTATGAGGATGATAAAACATCGGTCGGCGGTAATGGTATTCATTCACAATATCTTAGAGAGAATGAAGTCATAGCGAGATTGAAATATCTAAATCACGAGCCAAGAGATGGCACCCATTTGAGGATAGTGTTGCTTGCAAGTGGTGGGCACTTCGCCGGTTGTGTTTTCGACGGGAACTCGGTTGTAGCTCATAAAACCTTTCACAGGTTGGAAATCTCTTCTTTATTAGCTCTTCACTTCTAATAGTTTCCAGTCTATTTCTTTCGATCGTGCAGTCAACTATGAAAACAGACGTATCAAACGTAACCTATGATACTTTTGTTCTTACTTGTAACCCTGGCCCTGAAATTAGTAATGCTGCTATTATCAAAAGACATTTATATTCTGAATTTCCATTTGGTTTTTGGTGCTTGTTGTGCGTTCTTTCCTTACATGAGATATTAACTTTCTTATTATGTAGATATGTAGTGAGAGCCAAGTCTGGAAAGAAGCAGTCATCGAAAGATGCAAGTGGCAAAACAATCAGTTCGGCCGGGGCTTCACTTCGTCGTCATAATGAACTCGCGTTGAAGAAGGTGTAACATAGTTTATTGATGACTACCAAATGCCTCGACTCATGCATTCCTCTTTTCTTCCTCTTTTTTTAACTTAATATTCACTTTCACACCCATGAATTCCTATGATTTCACAATTGAATTCAATAACTTGATGCAAACGGTTTCTCTTTTGAAGATAGGTAGGCTTTATGGGCAAAACCGTTTTGAAAATACTTTTTATGTTCTTGTTTCATATAAAGTTAATGTCCCCAATGAACCTAATCTTCTCTTTTTCCCGAGTGAAACCGATGAACCCAATCCTTTTGTTTCGAACACTTATTTATTTTTTATACCATGTTTGTGACAGGATCATGTTTTGTTTAAATTGGCTTCTGAACTGTAATTGTTGATCTTGTAGGAAATTCAAGATCTCCTAGCTGCTTGGAAGTCCTATTTTAATGCTTCTTCTTGCGTTTATATTTATGCTCCTTCAAACAACCGGCAATTACTTTTTAATGGGGATAAGCCATATTTTAGCGATCAGCGTTCTGCTGTTCGGAATATTCCTTTGACTGTTCGAAGGCCTACGTTAAAAGAAGCTCGACGTGTTTATGAACAATTGGTGCAAGTAGCATATGAAGTAGAAGATAAGGAAGTATTGTCCACCAATGAGCACAATTCATCATCAAGTGTAGTTACAACAGACAATGGCACCCAAGATATTGGTGAACCGAAGGTTATTGGAGACTTGGAAAAGGATGCTTGTACACATCTTGAAGAACCTGTTGAACATCCAATAACTAGAGAGAGTGAAAGTGAAAGTATTTGTATAACTACACCTCTGCATGAAGCATCACAGACTGGAAATGCAGATAAGGTTTTGGAACTCCTTGAACAGGGTCTTGATCCTTGCGCCAAAGACGAACGAGGACGGACTCCTTACATGCTAGCAACTGAAAAGGAAGTCCGAAATAGCTTCAGAAGGTTCATGGCTTCAAACCTTGATAAGTGGGATTGGAATGCTGCTAAAGTTCCGAGCGCGCTAACCAAGGAAATGGAGGAATCACAAGCTGCTAAGCAGGTTACTTAAAACTGTTCTTCCTGCTGTTTGATATGACTCTATATAGTATAGATACATATATCTCGTGTTTTAGCTTCTCCTATTTGAAATACGTCAAGAAGTCCCCTCGTGCTGTTGAAATAGATTGGTTTTCGTTATAATTTAGAAACATTGCAATGACGGTAAACTTGGTAAAGATTTCATGCTTTCGGGACTAAAAACTGTTCAATACGAGAACTAAGATATTTTGGCGCATCTATTGTTCTTCCTTTCACTTTTTAGACATTTGTTTGTTGGCTTGAAATGTTCATTCAGTTTTTCATGGAGATGAACCAATTTTTTCCCCTTTTTTGGGATTGTTTAGGCCGAAAAAGATGCCAAGCGAAAGGCACGAGCGAAGGAATTGAAGAAGTTAAAGAAAGAAAAGGCCAAGAAAGCACAGGTTTGCTTCTAAATTTATGTTGAAACTGGTTGGGATCCTAGTCTGTGCTCCTTTCTTGATTAAATGGTTATATTGGCATCGAATTTTCCATTGTTCCGAACGGTATCTTTCATAACCGGGGTATCGGAAATACAATTCCTTTCGTTATATTCCTGGCTCACTCCCTATTAACCTCCATGGTTCTGCACTGCAAGGCCAATGGGGACGACAACGAGGGTTTTAAGTTATTAAGTTCTCGGCCCGGGCCGGGAACCCAAAACCCTTTATAAACATCTCACGTCGGCACCGTGTTCTGAAGCCTTTAGAGACCTCAAGGATTATGAATAATATCCAAACTGAATTTCAACGTCTCGTTACTCATTCGGATTCTTGCCTTTTCTTTCCTTCTTGTTTGAGCTGTGTGCTGAATATTGCTGGCAGGCCGAGGCCGAGGCTGCTGAATCTCAAAAAGCTGCGAAGGCGGAACACGGCAGAGGAATCGGCTCTATTTTGAATACTCGAGCTGAATCAACCAGTGGAAAACTGATTACCAAAGAGGTAACTCTTTAAGCTGTTTGAATTGAACCAGCAAGAGGCTGGCGTACATGTTTGTGAAAATTGGATCATAGTGTTCTTCAATACCATCCTTTGAGCGTGGCTCCCAAATAGACTTAAACGAGTCTTTCGTACTCGATATTTTACTAATCTCTGCAACGATCTACAGATGGTACAGGCTGCCGAGCGCGAAAAGAGAGCAGCAGCTGCCGAGAGAAGAATCGCAGCCATGGCTGCAACTGCAGCCACCAATGGTTCATCGTCGACTATTCCGAACAGCTCACAGACTAAAACCGGGGTAGCCGGGGACATCAACTGTTCCTGTTGTGGTACGTCGCTAGCTGGTAAGGTTCCTTTCCACCGGTACAACTATAAATATTGTAGCTCAACATGCATGCATGTACACAAAGAGGTCCTTGAGGAAAACTAGCATGGATTATTGTGAGGTTGATACTCCTTTTACTTCACATCACACCATGTTTTTCCTCCTGTTCATCTGAAATGCTTGAAGAACAATGTCAGATTATTTGAAAGTTTCAATTATATCTGCTTCTCTCCTTTTGGTTTTCTTGTGTTCATCCAATTGTTGATGTTAAGAGTAAAGCTTCAATATAGATCAGAAACTTTTAAACTTAGGAGTGTGGAACCTCTTTGGCATGGTAGAACAGAAATGAGAAAGCTACTGAAATATGTGGTTTGGACGGATTTTTTTTTCGGAATTACTCTCAAACATGTTTTTGATCGTTTAAATTCAGCTTAATGTGCTACTTTTGCACCATAAAAGTTGATTTTGGTTAGTTAACAGTACGTTTAATTATGTTTGTTGTGCTCAAAATCGGTGAGATCTCGCATCGGTTGGATAGGGAAACGAAGCATTTCTTATAAGGATGTGAAAACCTCTCCTTGTTAGACACGTTTCAAAATTGTGAGGCTGATTACGATATGTAACAGGACAAAGTGGATAATATTTGCTAGCGGTGGGTTTGAGAGGTTACAAAATCACTCTCAAATATGTTTTTATTTATGAAAACTATTTGTACATCTGAAAATTAAGCATTAAGTTAATTTCGAAGGATTAAAAAAAAGAGAAAAATACATGTTTTAGAATAATTTTATGTGTCATCGTCACGTTGTTTTACGTTATTTTACATTGATTCTTAATTCAATACGGATAATGAACTTTTAATTTATAATTAGTTTTAAAATATTTATGAAAAATTAAAGATAATATTTCTAACCGAGTATTTAATAAATGTAATTTTAATAATTTACCATTTTTTTTCGACTTTATTTATTTTTTGTTTTTTAGCCGACTAATTTCATTTAATTTAAATATGGTAATTAACGATAAAAATAATAATTTTAAATTATTTAGAAAAATGGAAAGGTATTAATAAAATATTTTTAATTTAAATGTGTTTTTGAAATATTAACAATAAAAAATAATTTTAAATTATTTAAAAAAAAAATGGAAGATTTAAAAGTCGACATTTTTGGTTTAAAATACCAAGTTTACGAAGTTTATGATTATATATTTATTTTTATTAATTTAACTTACTCACTTAATAATTGATATATATATATATATATATATATATATATATATATATGTTTAAATGTGTTTTTGAATTTCGCACGTTCGCAGAGCGGATCTAAAAATGGTGGGTATTATTCTCTCTCGTCGTCATTTGATCGAACACCTTGGCTTCTTTTTCTTTCAGCTGCCCATCCATGGAGGAATTTCATTTTGTGCCTCTGATTTTCCATTTTTCCATTTGTGTTCACAGTCTGTTACTTTGCACACAAATCTCGGCGACATCAAGTGCGAGATCTTTTGCGATGAAGTCCCGAAATCTGCCGAGGCAAGTTCATCGCTCGTCTCCTCTATCTTCTTTTGTTAAGTTTACTCCATGTTTCATGGATGTTCTTGTTTAGGTTGGAATTGATAAGTGATAATTTGTTTTTCTCATCTTTTTGTATCCGCAAAGTTGATCGGATTCTTCTTTAACTCTGGTAGTGATTAGTCGTGGAGAGAACTTAATTCATCGAGATGCACTGTATTCTCGAGGAGCTAGGTTGCAATTTTTTGTGAAAGCTTTGTTGATTAGTTTTTGCAACTACTGTATTTTCATTTAATTGGAATTTCTACGAAACCTCGAGCGCGCAGTTTTTGCTAGTTGCTAGAGTTTTATGGCTTGTCATTTTTCTTTAGTTTCACTTTCACGGTGGGGGTAGATGATAGAACAAAGAAATACTACTGGTACCTGTAAGTAGTTTCTGGGCAAATGGTTTCATTGAGATTAAGCTAACGCCTAATTGACTTCTGTTGACATACGTCAGTAATGAAAGTTAGTGTGCTTTCTCCTTTGTTGTTTCAAATGAATGGAAGGTTCTGAAGTTCACTTAACCTGAGCAATTTTGGCATGGCATGTATTGGTAATTACGTTGAGACGTTATTAGATAATTCCCATTGGTTTTGGATAATGCATTGGTTTATCGTGTTTTTTGGATTGGCTTTGAAAATAGAGAGGTAGCAAGGTTATGGGTATGGATATTTTCCATATGATAAGCGTCAGCAAGTTTGGATTTGCAATGCTAGAGGTCTTTCTAGGATCCTTGCAAACTTTCACAAATAACGCTAACAAATGATTTGATCGAACTTTGAATCTATAATGGTCACCCTTAGATCCCAAGACAACTCGCTCCAAAATTAGCTTGATCAAGACTAATCCAATGAATCGATTTTACTTCAAACCTAAACCAAGATTTGTAAAAGAAAGATAACACCAAAAGGCCTCTTGAATCTTCTTTGTCTTGCATGTTGTAATTGCTCCTTCGGGAACATACGGTTGGATTCATATCACCATATTTAGGAGGTATTGAGCTGTAGACATCCGAATGATATCTTTTTTAAGGCCAATGTATATTTGCACTCATGAAAACTGGAGAGTTGTCAATCCTCTTTCAGTTTTTCTTTTGTAGCACAAGAAGCTGTTTGCCATTTTCCGAACAGTTTTTTCCTTTGCATGTTTATTTGCAGCTGAGCTTGTTATCCTATAATGTCATCTTTCTTTTGTACGTGGAAAAATGTTTTAACGTTAGAGTGACCAGAAAATATTGGCTAGAATTCTGCTTCTGCTCATCTTGTGTCTGCTAGATTATTGTTGTCTGCAATGTTCATACTAACACTAATGTTTTATTGGTTATAGAACTTTTTGGCACTATGTGCTAGTGGCTACTATGATGGAACCATATTCCACCGAAACATCAAAGGTTTTATGATACAAGGTGGAGATCCAACAGGCACGGGAAAAGGAGGAACCAGCATATGGGGCAAAAAGTTCAATGACGAGATAAGAGAGTCGCTCAAGGTATGTAATATGATATGCATCATGTCATGTAGCAGTTTACTAAACTCGCACGTCTTAAGACGAGAGACGCTTATTCAATGAAAATTTGCATCCCTAACCATTCTGGTGAAGCTGAGATCCAAAGTGGAAATTCAAGAAGCCTTCCGTCCTAAGCTGTTTATATGTTAGAATCTGATTCTTATTCTAAAAGGTTCTTTCTGTTCTGGTTTTATAGCACAATGCAAGAGGGATATTATCAATGGCTAATAGTGGAGCAAATACGAACGGAAGCCAATTTTTTATAACTTACGCAAAGCAGCCACATCTGAATGGATTATACACTGTGTTCGGCAGAGTGATTCATGGGTTTGAAGTACTTGATATCATGGAAAAGGTACGATTTTTGTTTCAATAATACTCCTAAAACTTTAAAAAGTTTAAAAAATAACTTTAATTAAGTTTGAATAGAAAACTTTAAAAATTTGTCTAATTTTTTACCTTCCAAAAACGTTTAAAAACGTTCAAAAACACTTTTACCATATGGAAAACGTTGAAGTTTCATTGATACTTTAATCATTTAATTGTATTCATAAGATGCAATTTTTACATTTGTCTTCCTGAATTGTGAATGTTAATCTTGGTTGTGTGATTAATTGAATAGTTGGTGAGTTTTTATGTTATTTTGATCTTATTCATCTTTCTATTTCTTTCTCTATATTATTTGGTGATTGTATTTGTGCTAATTAAGTAAGCAACACCAATCTTGCGGATGATATTCTGACGTTCTTACTTCATATTAATTAAAACTTAGATCATACACTTGTGGTATTGCATTGAATAATTTTACGCTACACCAACGAAGAGAATGTCATTGGTATTTCATTTAAAACGCAATGGTATTTTTAAAGATTAGGGGGTATCTATACTTGTTCGGCTGATATATGTGCACAGCTTTGCATTTAGCTTGTTGGGTATGATCTGAAGTGCGACTAGCATAGTCTTTAGCTAGCGAATTACTGTTTTTTCATCGCATCTGTATACACTTTTGAGTCAACTGTTAAAAATGTTTAAATTCTTAGCATCTGCATAAATGTCTTGCTGATGTATAGCTTGGTGCAGACTCAAACTGGATCGGGAGATCGTCCTCTCGCCGAGATCAGGCTCAATCGGGTGACGATACATGCTAATCCTCTTGCGGGTTAACCTTTGAACATTGGATGAAAGTCTCATTATTCAAGAAGTGGCATTTAGCGTTAGCATGAAAAGCTCTGCTAATCTGAGAGGGGTTCAAAAGACAGAATTAGAAGTAAACCATACAAAACTAACAGAGAACGGGCTTGCAGAGGTACTTTTGAATTTGCAAGTATCGTTAACTTTATGTATATTTATTTAAGCTTAAATTATGAACTTGGTCTCTATGGTTTTGAGAAACCTAAAATTTAGTCTTTAGGATTTTAAATCTTCATATTATTTCCTATACTTATGCCTTTAACTTAGCCATGTAAATAGAATCATCAAATGCCGAATAAAGAAGTTGAGCCTCGAAGGTGTAGTAAAAAAAAGTAGTGACTCTAAGTGTCGAACAAAAGGCGTACTTTGTTCGAGGGCTCCAAAGAAAGGAGTCGAGCCTCAATTAAGGGGAGGCTGTTTGATGGCTCTATAGGTCTCAGGAGAGGCTCTATGGTGTACTTTGTTCGAGTGAAGGATTGTTGAGGATTGTTGAGAATTGTTGGGATGGAGTCCCACCTTTCATGGATTTATAAGTAAAGGAATACATCAAGTTTGGAGATGTCGGAGCTGTAAATATGGTGGCGTTTATTTGATATTCTCATATCTTCTTGAGGTACCTTCCTTTTGTGCATCGATTTTAGATATATCCATTATGTAAATATCTGAGCTTTCATTTTCTTGTTACCGGTGAATGATTAATACTGCGTAATATATATAAGATATTGACGCAAAAGTTGTTCCACAGCCCAAGCTCACCGTCAGTAAATATTGTCTCTTTAGGCTTTCACTCTTAAGCTTCTCTTCAAGGTCTATTAGGAAGAGGTTTCCACACTCTTATAAGAAATGTTTCGTTCTCCTCTTCAACCGATATGGGATCTCACAATTCACTCCCATTGGAGCAGCATCCTCGCTAACACACCGCTCGATACTTAGCTCTAATACCATTTGTAATACCTCAAGCTCACCGCTAGCATATATTGTCCTCTCTGGACTTTCCCTCAAGGTTTTAAGGCGTGTCTACTAGGGAAGTTTCCACACTCTTATAAGGAATGTTTCTTTCTCCTCTCCAATTGATGTGTGATCTCACAATCCATCTCCCTTGTAACAGCCCAAGTCCACCTCTAGAAAATATTATCCACGTTGGTCTGTTACTTATCACCGTCAGCCTCACGATTTTAAACACGTCTACTAGAGAGATGTTTCCATACTCGGAACATTTTGTCCCCTTCTCCAACCGATGTAGATCTCACACATCATGTTCCTAAAAACATTTAAACAACAGCCTTCAGCCCGCGTTATGAACCAAACCGAACCGAACCGATGGCAATTTGATACATATATATATATATATATATTTTTTTTTTTAGTATATCAGCCGGTTAATCTTTTTCTATTTGTTTTTTATAGAATTGGAGGGTGAGATCCAAGAAGTGGTTCAATCATTGCTTCATTGAAACTCATATTCGGAAGCATAATAATACCCAAAGAGCAGTGGGAGGTGGCACCTCATCCTCTTGGATTGGCTTCCTCCTTGTCACACAGGTATTGACTTCTCACTCATCCCACTTCATCTTCAACTAATTATGGCTTCCCATTGTCTGGACTTTTGCTTCAAATAATAATTACTCAAACGAACATATATTTTTTATTTATCATATCTAATTTAATATCACTTCTATATATTTTTTAATAATAAATCATTGTATCTTTTTTTTTTTTTTTCTTAAAAAAGTATTTGGGTTTAATTTTTTTTCTTTTTTTTTTCGTTTCCCCAACTTCTATTAAAAAAATTAATCTATGAAATTATTTTTTTTTTAAAAAAAAATAATATATTAAAATGCCATTTTGGTTCGTGTATTTCGAGTTTGGTTGGTATCTAAAATTTAATTCTTATACTTTCATTTAAACTTAAAATTGGTTTTATAAACTTAGAAAACATGTTTATATGGTGTGTTGCAATTTTGATAAAATTAAATTTGTGAAAGTAAAGTAAAGTAAAGTAGAAGTGGTGAATGGGTTTGGTTGTTTTGCAAAGCAATATTGGAAAATTGAGTTTGGGAGTTTTGGATTCGATTCCTGTGGACTTAAGTGAACCGACGGCCCAATCCTTTGACAAAAAGGACATTAACTTTTAAATTTTTGCACAAATGCCCTTTTACATTGTGTTTTTATCAAATTAACCCTTTTATATTGGATAATTATGGTTAAGGTTATATATACTATATTTAATAAAAATATAAATATTGTATTTGTTGTTTACTAAATTGTGGTGGGTTAGGCACCCAATCTTCCCATGGTATTTGAGGGCAAACAACATAGCGGTTCCGAGAATTTGAGTGAAATAAAAGAGGTTGAAACGAGAAAAATGATGTTTATATGATACCATTTATAGTTTCTTATTTTTTTTTTTCTTTGTAAATTAAGTTAAACATGAACTAGTTCGAATTGAATTAGAAAGCTACGAGTTCAGGGCATGCGCTAGCGAACCATAGGGTTGAGGTCGAAGCCCCAAAAAAATTGGGTCTTTTCTCCTTTACCATGAGGTTGATCGACTATGTTCAAATAATCTTGAAAATAATTTCTAAACGATGAGTGTATCCTTAATAGTAACTTTCATGTGGTCATAAAATGTACATAATGAAGGGGTATTTTGGTAATTTCATAATGACATTAAAAATAAAAAATAAATAATAAAAAAAGTTCACGTGGTTCTATTGTTGATACATTCATTATGGTTGGGAAAAAAATTTCGTAAGAGATATTATTGTAAATTGGATAAGAAATGCAATGATGAAAATAGGTGAGATGATGATTATGAAGAAGAAATAAAGAAAAATAGGAAAAATAATTTTTTTAAAAAATAATAAAAATAAAAATTGTTTTTTAAAAAAATTTAAAAAAAATTGTAACAATATTATGGGCAGGTGGGAGTGGATAATTGAATATATATATATATATATATATATATATATATATATATATATATATATATATATATACCTGTAACCCTAATTTAACTTAATTAATTTTACAATTTTTCATTTTAAATTTGCCTTTTTTTTTTTAATTATTATTGCAATTTTAGGATTGGATTGATGGTGTTCATCAGTTGAGTTTATATTTTTTTAATTTGAACATTGTATATTTGTCAACTTTAAAAAGTATCTAATAATTTTTAAAATTTTTAATTCTACGGGTTTTATTTATTTGAAATGTTTAAAAGCTTGTTCTAAATTTTCAGTTAAAAGCTTCGTTTATTTAGTATCTAAACATATTTTATTATTTTATTTTATAAGAAATTAATAAGTGAGTCCATGGCTATGTCAAAATTAGTGCAACCTATTTTAATAAGATAGAATTCATCCGCTTTTGTATCAATGGATATTTCAATAGAGTTTTGTAGAAGCTATTTATAGCATTTACTTTTGTTTAAACGGGAGCAATTGCTGAGCAAATTGTTCCTGTATCACCTTATTTGAGTAATAATAGTTTCATATTTACTCACACCTTCACGAGACTGTGACATGGCTATACAAGTTTGTCGGTTCTAATGGAATTTTATTATTTAGTAGGGAAAAAAAAAATCCTTTATTCTCTTGTGGTCGCATTAGGATGTTATGAAATTAGTTACCATTTTGTCGTCTTTCAAAATATTATTCTTCTTTTTATCTCTCTTGCAATATATATAAACAAATTAAAAAAAAATTAAATAGCGATTTTATTTGAAAAAAAAAATTATATATTAATTTTCAACTAATCACTTATTGGCATATTTTGTAATTTTCTTTTATATTCATTAAATAATATTTAACACATTGAAATTAAATAATATAATAAATTATTTATTATTTAAGAGGGATCATTTTTCTCCATCTATCTTTAATAATAATAATAATTTAATATTCAATCTAACTTTCAAAATCCTATAATTAAATTTTTTAATTCTTAAATTTCAAATTTGTTAGACACACAATTATTATTAAATATAAATTTATTTCGTATCCAATAAATAAATTAATTAATTGTAAATTTTTATATATGGTAAAAAAATATTTAAAATTAAGAGAGAAAACTTCTAAATTTAATATAAAACCATTTTAAAGTAAATGGATATACATGCAAAAATTAAAATTAAAATTAAAAATAAATAAATAAATAAGCTAGAGAATATTCTCCTTTCTTTTTCTTTTTCTTTTTTTGATGATGGTTTTTTATTTTTTATTTTTTATTTTTTTGGGAAAAGAAATGATAAAAACTTAGTGATAATGTTATTGGCGCTAATTTCCATTTTTTTTTAATTTCATATAAAACACAAAATTCATTTATTTTATTTATTTATTATTTGTGTTCATAAATAACGATCATTCATAAGAATATATTTTTGTATTTTATTTTTCATTAATCAAGCGTGACTTTAGTACTACGTGACCTGATTTTATTGACTACAAACATTTACTTTTGTTTTTTTATTGTTTTTTTTTTTTTTTTTTTTTTTTTTNTTAATATCAATAGTCGATGGATATGATGGTTAAATTGTAAATTCAATATCAATAGTCCCTCGGGTTAGCATTTTGTGAAATAATAAGAAATCATTTGAAAAAAAAAATCTAGAATTAATAATAATAATTGATTCGAGCAAAAATATGGTTAAAAAATACGTAAAATAATGGATAATTACCGTTTATACCACGTTTTTTTTTTCCTGTCTCAACGATGAAAACTAAAAAATTAAATACGTTTGGTTTGCAATAATTATAGGTTGGGAACTACTCGGGTTAGTTTGTAAGAATAGTGAAGCGATTCAAGATAAGTACTTATTGTGGACGTGTTGCAAAAGAATGTCCAAAGTCAACCTGAGGTAAATTTCTTTTCTTTTTTTTTAATTTAAATTTAAATTTAAACATTTCTTCATTTCCTAAACTTTTATATGTATGTTAAATTAGTTATTAAACTTTTAAAAATATTTAATAAGCGTTTCTACTTTAATAAATTCAATAAAATTTTATTTTATATTTAATAAATTCATAAATATAAATATAAAATTGAGAATTTAATGTTTTGATTTTATAATTAATAGAATTATATTTTAAAAAATATATTAAACATATTCGATCATATTATATATAAAATTAAAAATGTTAGGGTATATATATATATATATATAATGTGTGGAATCAAAAGGTTCATTTGAAAGGGGGAGAAATTTGTCCGTCTCTCTCTCTGATCATCTTGTAGTTCTGAATTGTTCGTCATCTTGCCTCCTTTGCCATCATGATTCCTACTGTAATCATTGCAATGAAAAGCCTCACTTTCTCTCTCTTTCTATTCCGATTTCTTTTTTGTTCTTCTCTCTTCTATTTAGACTCTCAATTCCATTGCTCTAACCAATTCCGGATTCAACTTCCACAATAATGTGCGATTCTTCTCGATTCATGCTCCTTTCCTGCACTCGTTCCTCTTTACGTTGCCGCCATCGCCGCCGGCCGATTCGACTCTACAGGCTTTTCAGGTGATTGATTTTTTATTTTTTTTTTTCTTCTTCTTCTTCTTCTCCGTTTGTTTAATCTGATTTTGTATTTTGTTTTTACGGAGTTTTGTGTTTGTTTTGGTGCTCTGTTTCAGGAGGATGAGATTCGCGAAGGATCGGACCGGCGTTAAGGAAGAGATGGAGATCGAGAATTTGAAACTGTACATGGAGAATCAAAGCATTATTGAGGAGAACGAGAGGCTGAGAAAGAAGGCGTTTCTTCTTCACAAAGAGAATCAGGTTTTGTTATCTCAACTCCAGATTTTGTCTAAACGAAAATCGCAGCCTAACTCCGATTTGAGCGACTAGCTCGAAAATTAAATCATCTATAAGGATCGAGTAGAGGATTTTTCAACGCTATCGTAACTTTCGTGCTTCCGATTTCTTTTTCTTTTTCCTACGATTCCTTGGTTTGTAATCTGTCCTTATGAAAATAAATTAGGTTTTGATTTAGAGGGGAGGGGAATGAATAATCAAGGATAAATTCAGTTTTTAGGGCATAGATTTTGAGAAATATAGTCATGTGAAGAAATATATCATGAACTGTTGCAATTGTAATTGTTAAGGATAGAGAACTCTGTACCGTCAAAAATCGATCGATCGATCTAAATTCTCCATTGATGAATCTTTCTTTATTGAAACTCCATTGAAGAAGCTTTGGTTGAACGGTTTGATCTTGAAGCAAAAGAATGATTTGGTTCTTGGAACTAAAGCTTGAATCCAAATGGTGTAAAGGGAGTGTAGCATCGTTCTAGAAAGCGTTGCTTTTCGGAAAGGCAAAGTCTCTCTTCACTCCTTTTAATTCTTGTGCCTTTTTTTTTTTTTTCAAAAAATAATAAATAAATTATTCTACCTATTATTTTATTATAAAATTAAAAATAAAGGGTTATGAAGTGGTAAATGACTAGTTCCTCGATTCCATTTACTATGTAAGTTGATATTAATTCAACAACAAAAAATTATAACTTTTTTTTTTTTTTTTTTTTTTTTTTTTTNGTATAATAACTGTATACTATTTTTAACTGTGTGACTCATATATTAGTTGATCGATCAAATAAAAAGTTCAAGGATGTAACTGCAAAATGCAACAACTTATTAATCAAATTAATCGTAACAAAATGCAAGAACTTATTAATCAAATTAATCGTAACAAAATTCAAGAACTTATTAATCAAATTAATCGTAACAAAATTCAAGAACTTATTAATCAAATTAATCGTAACTGAATTCAAGAACTTATTAATCAAATTAATCGTAACAAAATTCAAGAACTTATTAATCAAATTAATCGTAACTGGGTCAATCCATTATATTTAGTTATTCAGTGAAACCAATAATTTATTATTGTAACAGATAGCAACAAACATTTCATCTTTAAAAAGTCATCTTTTACTCCAAATGTCTTTTGGATAAAAATACGAACTCCCGGAAAATCCATTAAGTCCCATTAAGTCATCTCTTGTGATGAACCAAGAATCCAAAGTGTTTTTATTGTATATCCATGATAAGCCGTTTATATATACATATTGAAAAATCTAATTTAAGGGTGGTCTTTTCAATAATTATTTTATTATCTAAAATAGACTCATGCTAACTATCTTCATAAATTAACATAATTATTAGTTTGTTTTTAATTAAATCTAAATTAAAAATAAATTAATTCAATCCATTCAAAATCTATAATTTAGTTAAATTTCATAAATCATCTCATAATATGCGGCTTCATATCATGATTTTAAGCCTATATAAAAAAATTATAAAAAAGTGAAATATACAAGAGGGGAATTTTTTTAAAAATTATACCAAATATATATAATTTAGGCTTAAATACCCAATCACATTATTAAAACTTATATTAAAAATAATAAAACTTGAGTAAACTGAACCTTGTTCCTACGTGACACGTGACAAGATCAAAATTGATCCCTTGCCAAACTAATTTCATTGTAACTCTTTGACAACACAAAATCACTCTTTGACAACACGAAATCGATTAGTCACTTGTCAATCTATTTTCATTGTAACTCTTTGACAACACAAAATCACTCTTTGACAACACGAAATCACTCTTTGACAACACGAAATCACTCTTTGACAACACGAAATCACTCTTTGACAACACGAAATAACTCTTTGACAACACGAAATCGATTAGTCACTTGTCAATCTATTTTCATTGTTCAAACTCTTTGACAACACGAAATCAATTAGTCACTTGTCAATCTATTTTCATTGTTCAAACTCTTTGACAACACGAAAAAACACTCTTTTGACAACATGAAAAAATAAAAAATAAAAAGCTAGGAAAATAATATTAGAGTGNTAAATACCCAATCACATTATTAAAACTTATATTAAAAATAATAAAACTTGAGTAAACTGAACCTTGTTCCTACGTGACACGTGACAAGATCAAAATTGATCCCTTGCCAAACTAATTTCATTGTAACTCTTTGACAACACAAAATCACTCTTTGACAACACGAAATCGATTAGTCACTTGTCAATCTATTTTCATTGTAACTCTTTGACAACACGAAATCGATCAGTCACTTGCCAATCTATTTTCATTGTTCAAACTCTTTGACAACACGAAATCGATTAGTCACTTGTCAATCTATTTTCATTGTTCAAACTCTTTGACAACACGAAATCAATTAGTCACTTGTCAATCTATTTTCATTGTTCAAACTCTTTGACAACACGAAATCAATTAGTCACTTGTCAATCTATTTTCATTGTTCAAACTCTTTGACAACACGAAATCAATTAGTCACTTGTCAATCTATTTTCATTGTTCAAACTCTTTGACAACACGAAATCAATTAGTCACTTGTCAATCTATTTTCATTGTTCAAACTCTTTGACAACACGAAATCAATTAGTCACTTGTCAATCTATTTTCATTGTTCAAACTCTTTGACAACACGAAATCAATTAGTCACTTGTCAATCTATTTTCATTGTTCAAACTCTTTGACAACACGAAATCAATTAGTCACTTGTCAATCTATTTTCATTGTTCAAACTCTTTGACAACACGAAATCAATTAGTCACTTGTCAATCTATTTTCATTGTTCAAACTCTTTGACAACACGAAATCAATTAGTCACTTGTCAATCTATTTTCATTGTTCAAACTCTTTGACAACACGAAAAAACACTCTTTTGACAACATGAAAAAATAAAAAATAAAAAGCTAGGAAAATAATATTAGAGTGAAATGGTAACAAAACAGTTTAGAAAGAATTTTTAAAAAATAAAAATCCTAGAACCTAACGTAAAGGGAAGCTTTGGAAATAGGCTCTCGCAGAATCAGAACAAGATATCTCAACAGAATGAGGCCAACAACCAACAGGCATATCCCCTTCTATAATAAAATGAACACACTATTAGTAGACGCCAAGAAACCACTTGAAGACTTCTAAAACACGTCCATTTATTCATGATCATATCATTATTATGACTACAAATTCAACAACTCATAACAGCCTTTTACTATACCAATTACTAGAGACAGACAAGGAACAAGAAACTTTTAAGAGTTAAGGGCATGGAATAGACCTGAATAACCCGAACAAGCAACGCAGCTTGTAGGCCTCGACAACTCTTGGCAAGGATCCGCATCATTAGTATCGACTAACCAAAATGAAATCGTCGTCATCGAGAACTTGTACGTCTCTTTCCCCGACGAAATTCTCGCGCCCAATTTGCTTGACCAATTTCACAAACTCCTCCCTCTTTGCTTTTGGAAGAGGTACATAGGGTAGCCTAAACACAGGCCTCACGACCCCGAGTTGAGCGAGAGCTGTGTTTAAACCAATCGGGTTGGGTTCGAAGAACAGCCAGTCCATCAAAGACAATAGTTTTGCGTTAAGGGAAGGATTCTTCCCTCCAAACATAAGCTCTCTCATTAAACCCGGCACCAAGTTGCTAGTTACAGAAATAACTCCAGTTGCTCCATGATTCCACCTAGCATCGTGACACTGATCGTCGTTTCCACTCCAAACCACAATTCCTTGGTTGGTATACTGCTCAACACGATCATTCCCGACACATTCCTTCACACCTGCAAGATTGTTGCTTTGAGAAACAGCTTGAATGATATGTGGGGGAATATCTTGGCCAGTTCGCGATGGTACGTTGTATATAATCGATGGGCCCATAGAAAGCACACAATTGAAGTGTGAGATCATTCCTTCAATGGAGGTTTTGCCATAATAAGGATTTATATGAAGAGCAGCATGCATTCCAACTGCAAATCCCTGCTCAGAAGCATGAATTGCTTCTCTTGTAGAGTTACTTCCAGTGTTGCCTATTACCTTGATTGATCCACCAAAACAGTTGACAGTGTGACCAATAAGCATTATGTGTTCATCCCAGCTCATTAACTGACCTTCACCAGTTGTGCCACCCACAATCACACCTTCAACGCCATTTTCAATCTGCCGGTTCAGCAAGGCATCATAAGCTTCTAGATCGAACCTACCATCGGGAAGATACGGTGTCTTACAGGCAGTTATAAGTCTAAGAGACTTGATATCATCTGTTGACGTCCTGCAAATGAGAGTTGGAGAAATTGAGCCAAATCCAGGATTGTTCATAAACTTTCTTTCTCATATTCAAACAGTTGTCTAACCAAATTATATACCAATGCGAATAAATAATCCTAACTCAGCTGATACACCAGCACAGATTCATTTCACAAATATTCTAGAGCCAGGGAAACCATTTAGATATTAATTACATAAGTCAACAGAAGGATGTCAATAGCTAGTCACATTTCACAACAGTTGTTGATTTCAGAATTTTTATTATTGAATTCACACCATATACCTATCCCCTTGACAGTATCTCCCGAAAAAAGAAAAAAACGTGTGGTGGGGTATGAACAAAGTTGGTCATTTAAATCTTTCTCAGACAGCAATGATAATAAAGAACGGTTCAGTTGTTACATTATATTTAACCAGTGAAAGAAAGTAGGCAAGCATATATTGTTCTCTTTGGGTTTTTCCTTTCGGGCTTCCCCTCAAGGGTTTTAAAATGCGTCTACTAGGAAGAGGTTTCCCCACCCTTATAAAGAATGCTTCATTCTCCTCCCCAACTAATGTGGGATCTCACAATCCACCCCCTTTGGGACCCAGCGTCCTAGTGGCACACCGCCTTGTGCCCACCCTCTATCGGGGCTCAGCCTTCTCGCTGGCACATCGCCCGGTATCTGGCTCTGATGCCATTTGTAACAGCCCAAGTCCACTGGTAGCCAATATTTGGGTTTTCCCTTTCGGGCTTCCCCTCAAGGTTTTAAAAATGGTCTATTAGGGAGAGGTTTCCACACCCTTATAAAGAATGATTCGTTTTCCTCCTCAACCGATGTGGGATCTCACACAGTCTTGTGCTACCATATATCCACCAATTGAGGAAACTTGAGCTCGTTGATTAAAAATGATTTTAATAGTTCAAATACTATTATGAACTGGCGAAAACAGAAAGCCAACTGATAAGAAGACGAGAAACAAGTAAAGCCAAATGCAACCTAATGCAAACAGCCCACATGTAAACACAATTCGAAATACCATCTACAGACATTAACACAGTTCACGAAGAGGGGGTTGGGTTCCCAACATAACATCCATGAGAGAGTAATTTGGCAGAGAAACAATTCTTCTATAAATTAAATAGTTCACCTGTTCTTGACTTCCAAACTGCGCATTGGAAGATGTAAATCGGGTAGGATGGCAGCTTGTGGAGACCTCCATCTGACAGTCCTCTTGGTACATTGTCTGACAGTAATGAAGTAACATTACATAATTTGACAAGATATCGATCAGAAAACCCTCCATTTCTAATTCAACCATTCATTCACAATGAACCAAATTGATTTTCTACGTTACCTTCCATTTACACTTTAAGAAAATAAAAAATTTAGAAGGCAACTTAGATCGAATTGCGATACAACCCTCGAAGAAGCAACTCTATTCGCGTCATTTTAAAGCTTATTGGCCAGCATCAATCAGTGCGGATAAACTATTCATTTCTTACAAATAAAATATATCAAGCCAGCTACAAAAATGACGTATGAGAATTCAAATCAATTAAAACCAAATAACTTAACGCGTTGTTTAATAACAAAACCGAAAATCGTAGGTATACCTCGGGCATCTATCCTTGCAGTTGGGACGCAGAAACTGAAGAGCTTGCTCCCGCAAGCACGCGCCGTAGCCTTCAACAGTTGTCATCTGCAAAACAGCCAACCGAAAACAAAAACTTCCACAGATAAGGAAGTATCTTCACGCACCAACCAGATTGCCGGATTCGATACCGGAAAAGGAAGATCGCCGGAGAAGTTTACAGAGTGATGATGGCGACAATTGTGATAGGAGCAGTGGTCGTAATTGTGGTTGAAATAGGTCCGGTGACAGAATGTCGAAGGTAGCAGCTGGCAAAGTCCATGTGATTGACCTTGAATGGAGAAAAGCTTCGGATTGGAATAGCCGAAGAATCGAAGCTTTTGAAGGGGGAATTTTAATGGCGGTAAAGTAGAACTGAGGGATTACGGCTAGGGCTAGCGGTGGGATGGCGAAATCTTTGAATGGGCTTTTGATTTCGGGAAAGGGAAAATTGGGCTACCGCTCCAATAACGTGAAATTTTAAATGATTAATCATTAAAATAAATTTAAAAATTTTAATTCTAATTTAATTTTTATTAATTTAAAAGGATATTATGAATAATATTCCTTATTTAGTTATTTTCAAAATAAATTTAATAAAACTACAAAAATTTATGCTCTCTAAATAATTATTATAATAATCAAACTTGTTATATTCCAAAAATTAAATATAATTAATTTCAACATTAAATACATTTATTTTAATTTATTATAATTTCTTCTTTTAATTCTCTCGAGTCACTAAGAGATCAACCAACACGCACGTTAATTGCAATGTCACATTGAGCACTCTGACAACGGTGCACGCCCGAACAATACTATATTGGCATAATAGACTGGATACTAATCTAGGTAGCCGAGCGGTATGAATACATTTTGTTTACGATAAAATGTATTATTTATTTTATTTTTATTTAATTTCTTGATTATTTATTCTCCGACCATTCTTAAAAATATTTTTAAAATATTTTTAAGTTAATTTTTTAAAATATATATTTTGAAAATTAGTAAATAGAGGTTTTAGTAACTAAAATTTTAATAAATTTATTAAAAACAAAAATTTGAATAAACTACGACAACACCTCAAACCAATCTAACCTAAAAAATTTATGTTTTAGTTTAAAAATTTACAACCCGAACAATTAGGTTGAATCTAAAAAATGTCTCAACTTGACCCACCCAACCCACGAACGCCCGTATCGTAGGCTAAGATATGCAAGAATATTGTAATATTCTTTCGTTCATGTCCACATATTCAACTTTAACCAAATCTCGTACTGTTTTAAGCATATTGCAAAGCATGACAAAACGTCTCGTCATATATTGTATTTTTATGACAACATAAGTCCACCTCGTGGATAAGTTGGAAGAAAGCTAATTGTCTAGTTAAAACGTCTTTTTATATTTATATTTACTCGTTGTACAAATATTTTTTATGAAATCTATCCTTACGGAATATATAATATACGTTACCAGTCTGAGATATAGTCAGGTCACTTACTTTTTGTTGAAAACTATATGCACAGTCCAACACGAGTTCTTCCATATGAGATCTCATATTGGCTGGAGAGAATAATGAAACATTCTTTATAAGGTGTGAAAATATCTCCCTAGTAAACACGTTTTAAAATTGCGAGGTTGATAACGATATGTAACGGGCTAAAACGGATAATATCTATTAGCTCAAATGGTATATGAGTTGGTCACCAGACATTACGAGCACACTAATTGGAGTAGGGTTAGACCCTCTTCGTAGTAGACGCATTTTAAAAGTCATGAGGCTGACAACGCTACATAACGGTCTTAAGTGGACAATATCTACAAGTGGTGAGTTTGAGCTATTACAAATGATATTAGAGCCAGACATCGAGCGGTGTGTCAGTGAGAACGCTGGCCCCCAAGGGAATTCTCTCCCTAGTAGGCACGTTTTAAAACTGTAAGGCTGACGCTAATACATAACGGGTCAAAGCGGACAATATGTGCTAGCAGTGGACTTGAGCTGCTACATTCCAACATGTTTTGTTCTCGCTTACATGCATCCTACTGAAATTTTCAGAGGTCATATAATATAAAATTGCTCCAAGCAAAAACACGACAAACCGTGAAGGTCGTATGATTGAGTCACCAAAAAATTATTTTAATTGTTTAAATAAATATATTATTCAACCAACCAAAACCCAAATTTCCTACAAATAATTTAATAAAACTAAATTATAAATAAAAATGAACATATATTTGTATTAAATTTGACTTAAATTATGTTTACAAAAATTATACTTAATTTACCAAATAATAATAATAATAATAATAATTAATATATATATATACCAAACAAAAATAAAAAATTG